>NW_022320595.1:0-10181 GCF_002776525.5 Piliocolobus tephrosceles
AGGATAGTTAGCTCTTCCTGTTGAATTGATCCCTTTACCATTATGTAATGGCCTTCTTTGTCTCTTTTGATCTCTGATGGTTTAAAGTCTGTTTTATTAGAGAGTAGGATTGCAACCCCTGCTTTTTTTTTTGTTCTCCATTTGCTTGGTAGATTTTCCTCGATCCCTTTATTTTGAGCCTATGTATATCTCTGCATGTGAGATGGGTTTCCTGAATACAGCAGACTGATAGGTCTTGACTCTTTATCCAATTTGCCAGTCTGTGTCTTTTAATTGGAGCATTTAGCCCATTTACATTTAAGGTTAATATTGTTATATGTGAACTTGATCCTGCCATTATGATATTAACTGGTTATTTTGCTCGTTAGTTGATACAGTTTCTTTGTAGTCTCGATGGTCTTTACATTTTGGCATGTTTTTGCAATGGCTGGTACCGGTTGTTCCTTTCCATGTTTAGTGCTTCCTTCAGGGTCTCTTGTAAGGCAGTCCTGGTGGTGACAAAATCTCTAAGCATTTGCTTATCTGTAAAGGATTTTATTTCTCCTTCACTTATGAAACTTAGTTTGGCTAGATATGAAATTCCGGGTCTAAAATTCTTTTCTTTAAGAATGTTGAATATTGGCTCCCACTCTCTTCTGGCTTGTAGAGTTTCTGCTGAGAGATCTGCTGTTAGTCTGATGGGCTTCCCTTTGTGTGTAACCCGACCTTTCTCTCTGGCTGCCCTTAAGATTTTTTCCTTCATCTCAACTTTGGTGAATCTGGCAATTATGTGTCTTGGAGTTGCTCTTCTGGAGGAGTATCTTTGTGGCGTTCTCTGTATTTCCTGAATTTGAATGTTGGCCTGCCCTACTAGGTTGGGGAAGTTCTCCTGGATGATATCCTGAAGAGTGTTTTCCAACTTGGTTCCATTTTCTCCCTCACTTTCAGGCACCCCAATAAGACGTAGATTTGGTCTTTTTACATAATCCCATACTTCTTGCAGGCTTTGTTCATTTCTTTTTCTTCTTTTTTCTTTAGACTTCTCTTCTTGCTTCATTTCATTCATTTGATCCTCAATTGCTGATACTCTTTCTTCCAGTTGATTGAGTCGGTTACTGAAGCTTGTGCATTTGTCACGTATTTCTCGTGTCATGGTTTTCATCTCTGTCAGTTCGTTTATGGCCTTCTCTGCATTAATTATTTTGGTTATCAATTCTTCCACTCTTTTTTTCAAGATTTTTAGTTTCTTTGCTCTGGGAACGTAATTCCTCCTTTAACTCTGAGAAGTTTGATGGTCTGAAGCCTTCTTCTCTCATCTCGTCAAAGTCATTCTCTGTCCAGCTTTGATCCGTTGCTGGTGATGAGCTGCACTCCTTTGCAGGGGGAGATGCGCTCTTATTCTTTGAATTTCCAGCTTTTCTGCCCTGCTTTTTCCCCATCTTTGTGGTTTTATCTGCCTCTGGTCTTTGATGATGGTGACGTACTGATGGGGTTTTGGTATAGGTGTCCTTCCTGTTTGATGGTTTTCCTTCTAACAGTCAGGACCCTCAGCTGTAGGTCTGTTGGAGATTGCTTGAGGTCCACTCCAGACTCTGTTTGCCTGGGTATCAGCAGCAGAGGTTGCAGAAGATAGAATATTGCTGAACAGCAAGTGTACCTATCTGATTCTTACTTTGGAAGCTTCCTCTCAGGGGTGTACTCCACCCTGTGAGGTGTGGGGTGTCAGACTGCCCCTAGTGGGGGATGTCTCCCAGTTAGGCTTCTCAGGGGTCAGGGACCCACTTGAGCAGGCAGTCTGTCCCTTCTCAGATCTCAGCCTCTGTGTTGGGAGATCCACTGCTCTCTTCAAAGCTGTCAGACAGAGTTGTTTGCGTCTGCAGAGGTTTCTGCTGCTTTTTTCTTGTTGTTGTTGTTGTTTAGCTGTGCCCTGTCCCCAGAGGTGGAGTCTACAGAGACTGGCAGACCTTCTTGAGCTGCTGTGAGCTCCACCCAGTTCGATCTTCCCAGGGCTTTGTTTACCTACTTAAGCCTCAGCAATGGCAGGAGCCCCTCCCCCAGCTTCGCTGCTGTCTTGCAGTTAAATCGTAGACTGCTGTGCTAGCAATGAGGAAGGCTCCGCGGGCATGGGACCCTCCTGGCCTGGTGTGGGATATAATCTCCTGGTGTGCACGTTTGCTTAAAGCGCAGTATTGGGGTGGGAGTTACCCGATTTTCCAGGTGTTGTGTGTCTCAGTTCCCCTGGCTAGGAAAAGGGATTCCCTTCCCCCTTGTGCTTCCCAGGTGAGGCGATGCCTCACCCTGCTTCAGCTCTCGCTGGTCGGGCTGCAGCAGCTGACCAGCACCGATTGTCCGGCACTCCCTAGTGAGATAAACCCAGTACCTCAGTTGAAAATGCAGAAATCACCTGTCTTCTGTGTCGGTCGCACTGGGAGCTGGAGACTGGAGCTGTTCCTATTCGGCCATCTTGCTCCGCCCCCCGCCTGGCTAATTTTTGTAGTTTTAGTAGAGATGGGGTTTCGCCATGTTGGTCAGGCTGGTCTTCAACTCCTGACCTCAAGTGATCCACCCGCCTTGGCCTCCCAAAGTGCTGGGATTACACGCATGAGCCACCACATCTGGCCTGTACAGGTATTTTATTTTATTTTATTTTATTTTATTTTATTTTATTTTATTTTATTTTTTTGAGATGGAATCTCGCTCTGTTGCCCAGGCTGGAGTGCAGTGGCCGGATCTCAGCTCACGGCAAGCTCCGCCTCCTGGGTTCACACCATTCTCCTGCCTCAGCCTCCAGAGTAGCTGGGACTACAGGTGCCCGCCACCTCGCCTGGCTAGTTTTTTTGTATTTTTTAGTAGAGACGGGGTTTCACCGTGTTAGCCAGGATGGTCTCAATCTCCTGACCTCGTGATCCGCCCATCTCGGCCTTCCAAAGTGCTGGGATTACAGGCTTGAGCCACCGCGCCCGGCCAGTACAGGTATTTTAAAAGCCAGTACATCATATTCCACATCTTCTTTGTATCACAGTGATCAAGTAGCAGACGTTGAGATGGAGCTTCCATCAGCCTGGGTCTCTTGAGTAACTACAGTGAGAGACGCCTCTGCTGAATCACAATGGACATAAAGAGTGACAAACTTTTGCTGTATTAAGACTCTGAGACTTTAGGATTGTTTGTCATCAGCCTGACCTAACCCATGATGCGTGATATAGGTCCTAAAGTCCAGTCAGTGTTCTGAAAGCAGTGACTTTGTCTCAAGAACTCAATGAGCAAGGCAAGGGTTTTGCCTTAAGAACTCAATGGGTCAAGTCCAGAAAACCAAGTTCACTCAGAGAATCCAAAGGACAGGAGCAGTGCCTCAAATGAAGGCAAAGTCAAGAGCCAAGAGCTGAGAAGAACTGGACTGGCATGAGAACAGGTTGGAAGTAAAGCTCAGAGAACGCTTGTTAATTCCTAGGGAAGGAAGTGAATTAAAGTGAGTAATATCTGTCTTTATTATTTTCTCAGCTCTGATCCACAGTGTGGTCTGGTAGATTTGAAGGTTCAAGGTCAAGTGGACATGAGAGTGGTGGAAGCATCAGTACTATGCAGTTTGTGGAGGTTCAGGTTGGTAGTACAGGGAGATGTAGGAACACAGTGCAGGTGCTCTGACTAGAGAGAAGGAGCAAAGTGTTGAAAACAAACCCTGCGACGATGAGGAGCTCTGTAGAGGCACACAGATGTTGATGATAGGTTCCCTTTGAGCCACTGAATAAGATGTTCCATTTGGTCATCACTGTGTATAGTGGACAGTATTCAGCTGGACAAGGTTGTAGACTTCTAAGCTGGGAGATGAACTGAAAGTGAGGTCAGAGGTCAAATGACTGAGTCCTCTGTAAAGGAAGATCTGGTTAATAGACTGTCTCCAAGTGTGCAGATTGGGGCTAATATGAAAAATGTCCTTGTTAGAAAGTTGGGTCAGGAACATTCAAGGCAGCACTGAGTATTGGACAGGACACATTAATTCCTCAGGTGTCTCAGGTGTTCCTTCAGTGTGTAGATATCATGTAGCAGTAATGTGTAGATGCCGTTTTTGATTCTGGCCTTTGGAGACCATATTCAGGGCTAAGTATAACTAGTCAGGAAGCATGGTGGCAGAGCATCAACCTGAACACATGCCCCCTGAGCTTTAGGGAAACAGTGTCTACCTGGCAGTTTTGGCTGCCTAGATTATATGATATTGGAAACTCAGAATAGTAAAAAGAGGCAACCTGCCTTGTATCAACAGAACTGCCCTGCACGTGGCAGCTGCTATAGGCTATGAGGAGATGTATGAGATGTATGCCCTACCTTCAGATGCTGAGACCTCAGGAAACAGTTGCTAAAAGCTAAAATTTCCATTCCCTGGGATAATATTTTGTCTCCACTGGGCTCAGCTTCCATGAAAATGGGCACAGGGTTGCAGTTAACAGACCTGATGTCCTTCTGAGATGCACATTATAGGTACCCCTATAACTTTGCTGTAAGCTAAGTGTCTAGAGACTATAAAATGCCATAGAGGTTCAGACAAGGTCAAAGCAGAGACAAACAAACCCTACAGCCTCTGGATTACAGAGCTGCTTTCTGGGACCTAATAAATCACTTTACCTTCTGAATTAGTCAATTAGTGGTGCTGTGAGGGTAGGAAAGGAGTGAATAAGCCACTAGTAACATCCAAATATGGCTATGAGCCTTGGTAGTCGTGGTAGGAGCTGTTTACAAAGGTCACTGGCGGCTGGCTGAGGAATTGGTATTATGGTTTGTGAGAAGAGTTTCAGCTTCAGAAGAGGGAGTGCAGCTGCTTGGCTAGATCTCAGGCTGGGCACAAATTCAAGTGGACACTTGAACTAGGGAGGGGAGTGATGACAGATAGCCCCTCAGCTTCCCTGTAGGTGGTATGCATCCGAAACCTCTGGCATTGATGTGACAGCGGAACTGATGCTCCAGGTCCCAAGCAATGCTGATGGGTGGCAGGCATGAGTCCTTCAGGAGATGCTCTGGTTATTGGCTTTCAGCTTGGAGAGGTCAAGACCCTCAGACAGTGTGGGCAGCATGTGACTAATAGGAGCTGGCTCTGAACACACTGCCTCCACAAACAGCTGGGTTCATGTGGTCATCTGGGTCACTGTCCTCTCTCCCTGCCTGCCCCCATCCCAACATTTCAACTTCAGCAATATTGCTTCCTTTCTTCGTCCCAATTTTTTTTTTTTTTTTTTTTTTTTTTTTTTTTACAGAAAGTGGGTCCAGTCAACCACAAGGCTTTGTTTTGCTGAGTTGAGTATGCAAATACACAAGGACCTGTAGTCCTTCTCCACACGGTGCTTAACTTTCTCTGTAAAGAAACACTGAACAAATATTCTTTAAGCACTGATTTAATGGAACATCAAATCGTTGATTTCTTTGGGTACTTGCATGTACTGATCTGCCCCCTCTAACTGCCCTAAGAAGAGGATTCTAAGTATAATTGGAATGCAGAAAAACTCTTCATGTAGTTGAGGTCTGCAGCACAGCACCAAACAATTCAATGAAGCATCAATGTGAAGATGCCAGGCAGAGACATGGGAGCCAGGAATGGGGCCGTGCAAGAGTAGTCAGCCATAGTGAGGCAGGGCAAGACTGGTGTGACTGAATCATGACAGATCCTCCATGGTACTTGAAATCCCCTCCACTCCCCCATCATGGACTAAATGAAAAAATGTCCCGTCCCCCAAGATAGGGGCCCCAGTGGACCTCAAAGGCATAATCTGGCTGATGTTGGCATTGGTTAGGTCAATTAGGATAGAACAGCTGACAGAAAGACATCCAGAGGGAGAGTCCAACAACTGTTCAAAAGAGAGCCAAGACTAAGATTGGAGAGGGAAAGTAGTGTCAGGTCTGAGAGGTTACAATAGCAAATAAAGCTACAAGGTTAGGAGCCAGATGAAAGGGAGGTAAGGAATAAAGGCAAACACCACCACCACCACCACCACCACCAGCACCAACACCAACAACAACACAGAAGGGAAAGAGGACCTAGCTAGAACTTGTAAAAAGGGTCAAGATACCCAGGCTGGGCGCGGTGGCTCACGCCTGTAATCCCAGCACTTTGAGAGGCCGAGGGGGGTGGATCACAAGATCAGGAGTTTGAGACCAGCCTGGCCAATATGGTGAAACCCCGTCTCTACTATAAACACAAAAATTAGTCGGGCGCAGTGGCACACACCTGTAGACCCAGCTACTCTGGAGGCTGAGGCAGAAGAATTGCTTGAACCTGGGAGGCGGAGGTTGCAGTGAGCTGATATTGTACCACTGCACTCCAGCCTGAGCAATAGAGCAAGACTCCGTCTCAAAAAAAAAAAAAAAAGAAAGAAAAGGGCTGGGGGCCAACCTCAAGGTGCTTGAGTAGGCTGGCCAAACTTAAATGCACAGGTTAGGAGGGAATATTATATAACTAAGAATACACATGATACTGTGATAGTTATTTAGTGGTAATGATGATATCAATGACCATTTATTTAAATAATAAGCTTTAAAATACCTTTGATACATTTGGAATAGTTAAGAAAATACAAATGTGTACTGAAGATGTTAGATAGCATTAGAGAATTATTGCTAATTTTGTTCGTTGTAATGGTGGTATTGCAGTTAATAGGGAGAATATTCTTAATGTTTTCAATCTCTAAGAAAATAAAGATTAACTGTCATGATAACTGAAAAAAAATATATATACACACACACACACACACATATATGAAGTAAATATGACAAAAATTTAACAAGTTTTGGATGCAGGTAATAGTTCCATGTACTTTTTTTTGTTTTTCCTGTTTAAACATTTTTCTTTTTTTTTTTTTTCCCAGGTCAAACTCATTTCCCTTTTATTAAAGTCCAAGTTACCATTACATGGCTTGGTACTCAATAAAGGAAAACTTGTTCAAATAAGGTAATATGTTATCATCAGTATTTCCAGGAAACTGTTCACACTCAAGTAGCAATGTCAATAAATCCATGGGGAAGCCCATCCATGGGGTTTACACTTTGTCAAGGCCCAGTTCCTCCGGAGTGGAGATTCCCAGTTCATTTAAAGTTGGTCTAAGTTCCTGGATGACATAGGGGTAGATTTCCTTATGAGGTCCTGCTTTGTCCTTAACAGCCTCTAGGATACGAACTGTACTAGCAAAATCATTTAATCGTCTGCATGCCCGCAAAGCAGCATCAATGATTTTGGGCTCTGGAACCAGATCATAGGTAACAAGTGTGTTTATCCCTTTACGCAATTCCCAGGCATCTATATCTGGCTTGTTGAAGTATGTTACCCAGCCAGCATCAAACTCCTCATGTGTCTCATGTGACCCATGAGAATAGCAGCGAACTGACTGGATAGCCGCGGCGGGGCCGGGGGTCCGGGCAGAGTGCAGCAGGCCTCGAGGGCCGGCCCAGGTGGTGGCGGCCACAGCGCAGCGGCGGAGAGCGGCGCCCAGCATGACGGCGATGGCGGCGCGCAGGCTGAGGGTAGAGAGAAGCCGGTGTGAGCTCGCGGGTTACTCCAGAGCTCAACATTTTTCTTAAAAATAGTTATAAATAAAAGCTAACACTTAATTTTTATCAATAGAGCTACCAGAAACTAAAATACAGCTAGGTATAAAATGATTATGCTAATGAAAAATCAAGACTATGTGGGTGAAAATATGTTATCAATTATCCATGTCGACCAGAAACATTGGGCGAAGGTCTTTATCACAAGGAAACTTTGCAGAGCAAATTTGAGATTAGAGATGGCTGATAAAATAGTTTCCAGATTTCTCCAGCAGTTTCTTAGGTCTCTCCTGATTTCAGTAATCTAAATATTCATTTGCAAATGCATCTATTTTAAGGGCATTGGGAGTAATAATTTCTTTTTGCAAGTACTTGTATCTGTTATATTATCTTTATCACTTTTGTCTAGCATTTTTAGTTATGTCTTTGTGACTGTCTGATTTATTCCCCAGCAAGGAATAAAGCTTTTTCTTTTTTTCAAGGTTCATTTTTCAAAATTCTTGATTTCTCTATTCCACATGTACATGCCTGAGAAGTACTTATTTATTTAATAAATACTTATTTCTTAAATACTTATTTATCAAATAAATATTTATTTAAGATTCATGTCCTGAATACATTTCCAGAACTCATAAACCTTACTACCATTATGCAATTTATCTTCTGCAAATCATTATTTTTCTACGGTAGCTTGCATGCTGAAAGCAAAGTGCATCTACATTCCCAATGATCAGAAGTGTCCCACTATACTCTGGGAACCAAAATTCCAAGAATACTTCCAGGTTCCAAATTTACCCCTCCTGTAATGGAAAATCTCTCCTGCTGAGGTGGTAGTTTCTGATTGCACAATATTGTGTTCCCTTTCCAGGGCTGCAGGAGCCCAAACACTCTTTTGAAAACCTCTTTCCCTACTAGAAACACAGGCTGTTCATTTAGCAATTAGAGCTGTCAGCACAGCAAGCTGGCAAGAGAGAGAGCAGCATCTGTTTCTGGGCAGGGAGCCCTAGGCAGAGCCAGGAGTTGAGGGACTGGGGAAACAGGTAGGACAGTGGCTCTAATTTGTCACTTCCCCAGCACTTACGTATTTGCATCTTGTATCCTGAAAAGTGATATATGTATTAATTTCACCTATATACTGGAGAGGAAAATTAGAAAATGTGGGAAGTAGATAAGAACAAGAATGGTCTGTGGGTCTCCAAGGTCTTGTACATAGTGATACTGCCTCATCCATTCATCTCTTCTCTCAGCACCCACCTACTGACTGCCTTTTCTATATCTGCTGCTGAGCTTGGTGCTGTGGACTACTGGTGAATGTGGGATGGTTCTTGTCCTTGAAGGGCACACAGTGAGTGGAAAAAACTAAAGTATAAATGAGAGCTACAAAGGATTACAGACTACGGGGGCATGGGGAACCCATACAAATAGGAATGGAATAAACTGTGGGTTTCCAGTATCCACCTGCCCTTTTGTTCTTAGGAGCCATATTTCCTAACCATTTACCATGTGAATTCTTTCCAAGCTGCTGCTCTAAGGTTTTCTGTTATCTAACCAGAAGCCTGAAATTCCTCAAATTTTTATGGCACATGCTATTTGTCCATAGCTATTTAGGTTTACCACCTAAATTCATAGTATAAATCTTGCATCCTAAGATAAGTACCTAATGATTGTGGTAAGTGTCCTGTACTTCTACATAATGGCTAATTATATAATAGCTAGCAAATATACTTTTTGAGTACTTTCGACATTAACTTGCTGTGTGGCCATTTGGCAAGGTCCGTCATCTCTCTTCTAGTTCTCAGATATTCCATCTGAAAAATGAAGAGATTTGTCCTGCCCTCCTTATCCCCTCCTTGAGTTGATGACCAAGGGCTCTGAAGAATGAATATATTTTACTTAAGCAAGGGTGTCTATTTTTCTAGACAAAATGATAGTTTATATTAATAAACAAATCTAATGAGCCAGAAAAATATTAAAAGGCTGGCAAACCAGAAAAATATTAAAAGGGTAGCAAATGTGTCCAGAAATGTGATTATCAAGAGATAACCCGTTTCCTTCCATATAACTCTCTCTTAAACCACCCCCCATCACACACAGCCACAGATGGGACTGTCGTATACATAATGTTCTCTAGTTTCCTTTTCTCATTTGAAAAAAATATTGAGCATTTTTTCATGCTAATAAATCACAGCTATCATTTTTCTTTTTTTATTATTATACTTTAAGTTCTGGGGTACATGTGTACAATGTGCAGGTTTGTTACATAAGTATACATATGCCATGTTGTTTTGTTACACCCACCAACTCATTATTTACATTAGATATTTCTCCTAATGCTATCCCTCCCCCAGCCCTCCACCTCCTGACAGGCCCTGGTGTGTGATGTTGCCCACCCTGTGTCCATGTGTTCTTGTTGTTCAGCTCCCACCTATGAGTAAGAACATGCAGTGTTTGGTTTTCTGTCCTTGTGATAGTTTGCTTAGAATGATGGTTTCCAGCTTCATCTTTGTCCCTGCAGAGGAAATGAACTCATCTTTTTTATGGCTGCATAGTATTCCATGATGTATATGTGCCACATTTTCTTTCTTTCTTTCTTTCTTTCTTTCTTTCTTTCTTTCTTTCTTTCTTTCTTTCTTTCTTTCTTTCTTTCTTTCTTTCTTTCTTTCTTTCTTTCTTTC
>NW_022320595.1:10281-13435 GCF_002776525.5 Piliocolobus tephrosceles
TTCCTTCCTTCCTTCCTTCCTTCCTTCCTTCCTTCCTTCCTTCCTTCCTTCCTTCCTTCCTTCCTTCCTTCCTTCCTTCCTTTCTTTTCTTTCTTTCTTTCTTTCTTTCGACAGAGTCTCACTCTGTCGCCCAGGCTAGAGTGCACTGGCATGATCTCAGCTCACTGCAAGCTCCGCCTCCTGGGTTCACGCCATTCTCCTGCCTCAGCCTCATGAGTAGCTGAGACTACAGGCATCCGCCACCACGCCTGGCTAATTTTTTGTATTTTCAGTAGAGACGGGGTTTCACTGTGTTAGCCAGGAAGGTCTTGATCTCCTGACCTTGTGATCCACCTGCCTTGGCCTCCCAAAGTGCTGGGATTACAGGCGTAAGCCACCAGGCCCAGCCATGTGCCACATTTTCTTAATCCAGTCTATCACTGATGGACATTTGGGTTGGTTCCAAGTCTTTGCTGTCGTGAATAGTGCGGCAATAAACATAAGTGAGCATGACTTATAATCCTTTGGGTGTACACCCAGTAATGGGATCACTGGGTCAAATGGTATTTCTAGTTCTAGACCCTTGAGGAATCTCCACACTGTCTTCCACGATGGTTGAACTAATTTAGACTCCCACCAACAGTGTACAAGCATTCGTATTTCTCCACATCCTCTCCAGCATCTGTTGTTTCTTGACTTTTTAATGATCACCATTCTAAATGGCGTGAGATGGTATCTCGTTGTGGTTTTGATTCACATTTCTCTGATGACCAGTGATGATGAGCATTTTTTCATATGTTTGTTGGCTGCATAATTGTCTTCTTTTGTGAAGTGTCTGTTCATATCCTTTGCCCACTTTTTGATGGTTTTTTTTTTTTTATTGTGAATTTGTTTAAGTTCTTTGTAGATTCTAGATGTTAGCCCTTTGTCAGATGGGTAGATTGCAAAGATTTTCTCCCATTCTGTAGGTTGCCTGTTCACTCTGATGATAGTTTCTTTTGCTGTGCAGAAGCTCTTTAGTTTAATTAGATCCCATTTGTCAATTTTGGCTTTTGTTGCCATTGCTTCTTGTGTTTTAGTCATGAAGTCTTTGCCCATGCCTATGTCCTGAATGGTATTGCCTAGGTTTTCTTCTAGGGTTTTTATGGTGTTAGGTCTTACATTTAAGTCTTTAATCCATCTTGAGTTAATTTTTGTATACGGTGTAAGGAAGGGATCCAGTTTCAGCTTTCTACATATGGCTAGCCAGTTTTCCCAGCACTATTTTATTAAATAGGGAATCCTTTCCCCATTGCTTCTTTTTGTCAAGTTTGTCAAAGATCAGATGGTTTTAGATATGTGGTGTTATTTCTGAGGCCTCTGTTCTGTTCCATTGGTCTATATATCTGTTTTGGTACCAGTACCATGCTGTTTTGGTTACTGTAGACTTGTAGTATAGTTTAAAATCAGGTAGCGTGATGCCTCCAGCTTTGGTATTTTTGCTTAAGATTGTCTTGGCTATGTGGGCTCTTTTCTGGTTCCATATGCACTTTAAAGTAGTTTTTTCCAATTCTGTGAAGAAAGTCAGTCGTAGCTTGATAGGGATAGCATTGAATCTATAAATTAGCTTGAGCAGTATGGCCATTTTCACAATATTGAGTCTTCCTATCCATGAGCATGGAATGTTCTTCTATTTCTTTGTGTCCTCTTTTATTTTGTTGAGCAGTGGTTTGTAGTTCTCCTTGAAGGGGTCCTTCACATCCTTTGTAAGTTGGATTCCTAGGTATTTTATTCTCTTTGTAGCAATTGTGAATGGGATTTCACTCATGATTTGGCTCTCTGTTACTGGTTTGTAGGAACGCTTGTGATTTTTGCACATTAATTTTGTATGCTGAGACTTTTCTGAAGTTGCTTATCAGCTTAAGGAGATATTGGGCTGATATGATGGGGTTTTCTAAATATACAATCATGTCATTTGCAAACAGAGACAATTTGACTTCCTCTTTTCCTAATTGAATTCCCTTTATTTCTTTCTCTTGCCTGATTGCCCTAGCCAGAACTTCCCACACTATGTTGAATAGGAGTGGTGAGAGAGGACATCCTTGTCTTGTGCCAGTTTTCAAAGGGAATGCTTCCAGGTTTTGCCCATTCAGTATGATATTGGCTGTGAGTTTGTCATAAATAGCTGTTATTATTTTGAGATACATTCCATCAATACCTAGTTTATTGAGCGTTTTTAGTATGAAGTGCTGTTGAATTTTGTCGAAGGCCTTTTCTGCATCTATTGAGATAATCAAATGGTTTTTGTCATTGGTTCTGTTCATGTGATGGGTTACGTTTATTGATTTGTGTGTGTTGAACCAGTCTTGCATCCTAGGGATGAAGCCGACTCAATCGTGCTGGATAAACTTTTTGATGTGCTACTGGATTCGGTTTGTCAACATTTTCTTGAGGATTTTTGCATCTATGTTCATCAGGGATATTGGCCTAAAATTCTCTTTTTTTGTTATGTCTCTACCAGGCTTTGGTATCAGGATGACGCTAGCTTCATAAAATGAGTTAGGGAGGATTCCTTCTTTTTCTATTGATTGAAATAGTTTCAGAAGGAATGGTACCAGCTCCTCTTTGTACCTCTGGTAGAATTCGGCTGTGAATACGTCTGGTCCTGGATTTTTAATTTTGCTTAGTAGGCTATTAACTATTGCCTCAATTTCAGAACCTGTTGTTGGTCTATTCAGAGATTCAACTTCTTCCTGGTTTAGGGAGGGTGTATGTGTCTAGGAATTTATCCATCTTATTTAGATTTTCTAGTTTATTTGCGTAGAGGTGTTTATAGTATTCTCTGATGGTAGTTTGTATTTCTGTGGGATTGGTGGTGATATCCCCCTTATCATTTTTTATTGCATCTATTTGATTCTTCTCTCTTTTCTTCTTTATTAGTCTTGCTAGCAGTCTATCTATTTTGTTGATCTTTTCAAAAAATCCAGCTCCTGGATTCATTGATTTTTTGAAGGGTTTTTTGTGTCTCTGTCTCCTTCAGTTCTGCTCTGATCTTAGTTATTTCTTGCCTTCTGCTAGCTTTTGAATGTGTTTGCTCTTGCATCTCTGGGTCTTTTAATTGTGATGTTAGGGTGTCAATTTTAGATCTCTCCTGCTTTCTCTTGTGGGCATTTAGTGCTATAAATTTCCCTCTACA
>NW_022320596.1:0-3154 GCF_002776525.5 Piliocolobus tephrosceles
TGTAGAGGGAAATTTATAGCACTAAATGCCCACAAGAGAAAGCAGGAGAGATCTAAAATTGACACCCTAACATCACAATTAAAAGACCCAGAGATGCAAGAGCAAACACATTCAAAAGCTAGCAGAAGGCAAGAAATAACTAAGATCAGAGCAGAACTGAAGGAGACAGAGACACAAAAAACCCTTCAAAAAATCAATGAATCCAGGAGCTGGATTTTTTGAAAAGATCAACAAAATAGATAGACTGCTAGCAAGACTAATAAAGAAGAAAAGAGAGAAGAATCAAATAGATGCAATAAAAAATGATAAGGGGGATATCACCACCAATCCCACAGAAATACAAACTACCATCAGAGAATACTATAAACACCTCTACGCAAATAAACTAGAAAATCTAAATAAGATGGATAAATTCCTAGACACATACACCCTCCCTAAACCAGGAAGAAGTTGAATCTCTGAATAGACCAACAACAGGTTCTGAAATTGAGGCAATAGTTAATAGCCTACTAAGCAAAATTAAAAATCCAGGACCAGACGTATTCACAGCCGAATTCTACCAGAGGTACAAAGAGGAGCTGGTACCATTCCTTCTGAAACTATTTCAATCAATAGAAAAAGAAGGAATCCTCCCTAACTCATTTTATGAAGCTAGCGTCATCCTGATACCAAAGCCTGGTAGAGACATAACAAAAAAAGAGAATTTTAGGCCAATATCCCTGATGAACATAGATGCAAAAATCCTCAAGAAAATGTTGACAAACCGAATCCAGTAGCACATCAAAAAGTTTATCCAGCACGATTGAGTCGGCTTCATCCCTAGGATGCAAGACTGGTTCAACACACACAAATCAATAAACGTAACCCATCACATGAACAGAACCAATGACAAAAACCATTTGATTATCTCAATAGATGCAGAAAAGGCCTTCGACAAAATTCAACAGCACTTCATACTAAAAACGCTCAATAAACTAGGTATTGATGGAATGTATCTCAAAATAATAACAGCTATTTATGACAAACTCACAGCCAATATCATACTGAATGGGCAAAACCTGGAAGCATTCCCTTTGAAAACTGGCACAAGACAAGGATGTCCTCTCTCACCACTCCTATTCAACATAGTGTGGGAAGTTCTGGCTAGGGCAATCAGGCAAGAGAAAGAAATAAAGGGAATTCAATTAGGAAAAGAGGAAGTCAAATTGTCTCTGTTTGCAAATGACATGATTGTATATTTAGAAAACCCCATCATATCAGCCCAATATCTCCTTAAGCTGATAAGCAACTTCAGAAAAGTCTCAGCATACAAAATTAATGTGCAAAAATCACAAGCGTTCCTACAAACCAGTAACAGAGAGCCAAATCATGAGTGAAATCCCATTCACAATTGCTACAAAGAGAATAAAATACCTAGGAATCCAACTTACAAAGGATGTGAAGGACCCCTTCAAGGAGAACTACAAACCACTGCTCAACAAAATAAAAGAGGACACAAAGAAATAGAAGAACATTCCATGCTCATGGATAGGAAGACTCAATATTGTGAAAATGGCCATACTGCTCAAGCTAATTTATAGATTCAATGCTATCCCTATCAAGCTACGACTGACTTTCTTCACAGAATTGGAAAAAACTACTTTAAAGTGCATATGGAACCAGAAAAGAGCCCACATAGCCAAGACAATCTTAAGCAAAAATACCAAAGCTGGAGGCATCACGCTACCTGATTTTAAACTATACTACAAGTCTACAGTAACCAAAACAGCATGGTACTGGTACCAAAACAGATATATAGACCAATGGAACAGAACAGAGGCCTCAGAAATAACACCACATATCTAAAACCATCTGATCTTTGACAAACTTGACAAAAAGAAGCAATGGGGAAAGGATTCCCTATTTAATAAAATAGTGCTGGGAAAACTGGCTAGCCATATGTAGAAAGCTGAAACTGGATCCCTTCCTTACACCGTATACAAAAATTAACTCAAGATGGATTAAAGACTTAAATGTAAGACCTAACACCATAAAAACCCTAGAAGAAAACCTAGGCAATACCATTCAGGACATAGGCATGGGCAAAGACTTCATGACTAAAACACAAGAAGCAATGGCAACAAAAGCCAAAATTGACAAATGGGATCTAATTAAACTAAAGAGCTTCTGCACAGCAAAAGAAACTATCATCAGAGTGAACAGGCAACCTACAGAATGGGAGAAAATCTTTGCAATCTACCCATCTGACAAAGGGCTAACATCTAGAATCTACAAAGAACTTAAACAAATTCACAATAAAAAAAAAAAAACCATCAAAAAGTGGGCAAAGGATATGAACAGACACTTCACAAAAGAAGACAATTATGCAGCCAACAAACATATGAAAAAATGCTCATCATCACTGGTCATCAGAGAAATGTGAATCAAAACCACAACGAGATACCATCTCACGCCATTTAGAATGGTGATCATTAAAAAGTCAAGAAACAACAGATGCTGGAGAGGATGTGGAGAAATACGAATGCTTGTACACTGTTGGTGGGAGTCTAAATTAGTTCAACCATCGTGGAAGACAGTGTGGAGATTCCTCAAGGGTCTAGAACTAGAAATACCATTTGACCCAGTGATCCCATTACTGGGTGTACACCCAAAGGATTATAAGTCATGCTCACTTATGTTTATTGCCGCACTATTCACGACAGCAAAGACTTGGAACCAACCCAAATGTCCATCAGTGATAGACTGGATTAAGAAAATGTGGCACATGGCTGGGCCTGGTGGCTTACGCCTGTAATCCCAGCACTTTGGGAGGCCAAGGCAGGTGGATCACAAGGTCAGGAGATCAAGACCTTCCTGGCTAACACAGTGAAACCCCGTCTCTACTGAAAATACAAAAAATTAGCCAGGCGTGGTGGCGGATGCCTGTAGTCTCAGCTACTCATGAGGCTGAGGCAGGAGAATGGCGTGAACCCAGGAGGCGGAGCTTGCAGTGAGCTGAGATCATGCCAGTGCACTCTAGCCTGGGCGACAGAGTGAGACTCTGTCGAAAGAAAGAAAGAAAGAAAGAAAAGAAAGGAAGGAAGGAAGGAAGGAAGGAAGGAAGGAAGGAAGGAAGGAAGGAAGGAAGGAAGGAAGGAAGGAAGGAAGGAAGGAA
>NW_022320596.1:3254-13435 GCF_002776525.5 Piliocolobus tephrosceles
GAAAGAAAGAAAGAAAGAAAGAAAGAAAGAAAGAAAGAAAGAAAGAAAGAAAGAAAGAAAGAAAGAAAGAAAGAAAGAAAGAAAGAAAGAAAGAAAGAAAATGTGGCACATATACATCATGGAATACTATGCAGCCATAAAAAAGATGAGTTCATTTCCTCTGCAGGGACAAAGATGAAGCTGGAAACCATCATTCTAAGCAAACTATCACAAGGACAGAAAACCAAACACTGCATGTTCTTACTCATAGGTGGGAGCTGAACAACAAGAACACATGGACACAGGGTGGGCAACATCACACACCAGGGCCTGTCAGGAGGTGGAGGGCTGGGGGAGGGATAGCATTAGGAGAAATATCTAATGTAAATAATGAGTTGGTGGGTGTAACAAAACAACATGGCATATGTATACTTATGTAACAAACCTGCACATTGTACACATGTACCCCAGAACTTAAAGTATAATAATAAAAAAAGAAAAATGATAGCTGTGATTTATTAGCATGAAAAAATGCTCAATATTTTTTTCAAATGAGAAAAGGAAACTAGAGAACATTATGTATACGACAGTCCCATCTGTGGCTGTGTGTGATGGGGGGTGGTTTAAGAGAGAGTTATATGGAAGGAAACGGGTTATCTCTTGATAATCACATTTCTGGACACATTTGCTACCCTTTTAATATTTTTCTGGTTTGCCAGCCTTTTAATATTTTTCTGGCTCATTAGATTTGTTTATTAATATAAACTATCATTTTGTCTAGAAAAATAGACACCCTTGCTTAAGTAAAATATATTCATTCTTCAGAGCCCTTGGTCATCAACTCAAGGAGGGGATAAGGAGGGCAGGACAAATCTCTTCATTTTTCAGATGGAATATCTGAGAACTAGAAGAGAGATGACGGACCTTGCCAAATGGCCACACAGCAAGTTAATGTCGAAAGTACTCAAAAAGTATATTTGCTAGCTATTATATAATTAGCCATTATGTAGAAGTACAGGACACTTACCACAATCATTAGGTACTTATCTTAGGATGCAAGATTTATACTATGAATTTAGGTGGTAAACCTAAATAGCTATGGACAAATAGCATGTGCCATAAAAATTTGAGGAATTTCAGGCTTCTGGTTAGATAACAGAAAACCTTAGAGCAGCAGCTTGGAAAGAATTCACATGGTAAATGGTTAGGAAATATGGCTCCTAAGAACAAAAGGGCAGGTGGATACTGGAAACCCACAGTTTATTCCATTCCTATTTGTATGGGTTCCCCATGCCCCCGTAGTCTGTAATCCTTTGTAGCTCTCATTTATACTTTAGTTTTTTCCACTCACTGTGTGCCCTTCAAGGACAAGAACCATCCCACATTCACCAGTAGTCCACAGCACCAAGCTCAGCAGCAGATATAGAAAAGGCAGTCAGTAGGTGGGTGCTGAGAGAAGAGATGAATGGATGAGGCAGTATCACTATGTACAAGACCTTGGAGACCCACAGACCATTCTTGTTCTTATCTACTTCCCACATTTTCTAATTTTCCTCTCCAGTATATAGGTGAAATTAATACATATATCACTTTTCAGGATACAAGATGCAAATACGTAAGTGCTGGGGAAGTGACAAATTAGAGCCACTGTCCTACCTGTTTCCCCAGTCCCTCAACTCCTGGCTCTGCCTAGGGCTCCCTGCCCAGAAACAGATGCTGCTCTCTCTCTTGCCAGCTTGCTGTGCTGACAGCTCTAATTGCTAAATGAACAGCCTGTGTTTCTAGTAGGGAAAGAGGTTTTCAAAAGAGTGTTTGGGCTCCTGCAGCCCTGGAAAGGGAACACAATATTGTGCAATCAGAAACTACCACCTCAGCAGGAGAGATTTTCCATTACAGGAGGGGTAAATTTGGAACCTGGAAGTATTCTTGGAATTTTGGTTCCCAGAGTATAGTGGGACACTTCTGATCATTGGGAATGTAGATGCACTTTGCTTTCAGCATGCAAGCTACCGTAGAAAAATAATGATTTGCAGAAGATAAATTGCATAATGGTAGTAAGGTTTATGAGTTCTGGAAATGTATTCAGGACATGAATCTTAAATAAATATTTATTTGATAAATAAGTATTTAAGAAATAAGTATTTATTAAATAAATAAGTACTTCTCAGGCATGTACATGTGGAATAGAGAAATCAAGAATTTTGAAAAATGAACCTTGAAAAAAAGAAAAAGCTTTATTCCTTGCTGGGGAATAAATCAGACAGTCACAAAGACATAACTAAAAATGCTAGACAAAAGTGATAAAGATAATATAACAGATACAAGTACTTGCAAAAAGAAATTATTACTCCCAATGCCCTTAAAATAGATGCATTTGCAAATGAATATTTAGATTACTGAAATCAGGAGAGACCTAAGAAACTGCTGGAGAAATCTGGAAACTATTTTATCAGCCATCTCTAATCTCAAATTTGCTCTGCAAAGTTTCCTTGTGATAAAGACCTTCGCCCAATGTTTCTGGTCGACATGGATAATTGATAACATATTTTCACCCACATAGTCTTGATTTTTCATTAGCATAATCATTTTATACCTAGCTGTATTTTAGTTTCTGGTAGCTCTATTGATAAAAATTAAGTGTTAGCTTTTATTTATAACTATTTTTAAGAAAAATGTTGAGCTCTGGAGTAACCCGCGAGCTCACACCGGCTTCTCTCTACCCTCAGCCTGCGCGCCGCCATCGCCGTCATGCTGGGCGCCGCTCTCCGCCGCTGCGCTGTGGCCGCCACCACCTGGGCCGGCCCTCGAGGCCTGCTGCACTCTGCCCGGACCCCCGGCCCCGCCGCGGCTATCCAGTCAGTTCGCTGCTATTCTCATGGGTCACATGAGACACATGAGGAGTTTGATGCTGGCTGGGTAACATACTTCAACAAGCCAGATATAGATGCCTGGGAATTGCGTAAAGGGATAAACACACTTGTTACCTATGATCTGGTTCCAGAGCCCAAAATCATTGATGCTGCTTTGCGGGCATGCAGACGATTAAATGATTTTGCTAGTACAGTTCGTATCCTAGAGGCTGTTAAGGACAAAGCAGGACCTCATAAGGAAATCTACCCCTATGTCATCCAGGAACTTAGACCAACTTTAAATGAACTGGGAATCTCCACTCCGGAGGAACTGGGCCTTGACAAAGTGTAAACCCCATGGATGGGCTTCCCCATGGATTTATTGACATTGCTACTTGAGTGTGAACAGTTTCCTGGAAATACTGATGATAACATATTACCTTATTTGAACAAGTTTTCCTTTATTGAGTACCAAGCCATGTAATGGTAACTTGGACTTTAATAAAAGGGAAATGAGTTTGACCTGGGAAAAAAAAAAAAAAGAAAAATGTTTAAACAGGAAAAACAAAAAAAAGTACATGGAACTATTACCTGCATCCAAAACTTGTTAAATTTTTGTCATATTTACTTCATATATGTGTGTGTGTGTGTGTGTATATATATTTTTTTTCAGTTATCATGACAGTTAATCTTTATTTTCTTAGAGATTGAAAACATTAAGAATATTCTCCCTATTAACTGCAATACCACCATTACAACGAACAAAATTAGCAATAATTCTCTAATGCTATCTAACATCTTCAGTACACATTTGTATTTTCTTAACTATTCCAAATGTATCAAAGGTATTTTAAAGCTTATTATTTAAATAAATGGTCATTGATATCATCATTACCACTAAATAACTATCACAGTATCATGTGTATTCTTAGTTATATAATATTCCCTCCTAACCTGTGCATTTAAGTTTGGCCAGCCTACTCAAGCACCTTGAGGTTGGCCCCCAGCCCTTTTCTTTCTTTTTTTTTTTTTTTTGAGACGGAGTCTTGCTCTATTGCTCAGGCTGGAGTGCAGTGGTACAATATCAGCTCACTGCAACCTCCGCCTCCCAGGTTCAAGCAATTCTTCTGCCTCAGCCTCCAGAGTAGCTGGGTCTACAGGTGTGTGCCACTGCGCCCGACTAATTTTTGTGTTTATAGTAGAGACGGGGTTTCACCATATTGGCCAGGCTGGTCTCAAACTCCTGATCTTGTGATCCACCCCCCTCGGCCTCTCAAAGTGCTGGGATTACAGGCGTGAGCCACCGCGCCCAGCCTGGGTATCTTGACCCTTTTTACAAGTTCTAGCTAGGTCCTCTTTCCCTTCTGTGTTGTTGTTGGTGTTGGTGCTGGTGGTGGTGGTGGTGGTGGTGGTGTTTGCCTTTATTCCTTACCTCCCTTTCATCTGGCTCCTAACCTTGTAGCTTTATTTGCTATTGTAACCTCTCAGACCTGACACTACTTTCCCTCTCCAATCTTAGTCTTGGCTCTCTTTTGAACAGTTGTTGGACTCTCCCTCTGGATGTCTTTCTGTCAGCTGTTCTATCCTAATTGACCTAACCAATGCCAACATCAGCCAGATTATGCCTTTGAGGTCCACTGGGGCCCCTATCTTGGGGGACGGGACATTTTTTCATTTAGTCCATGATGGGGGAGTGGAGGGGATTTCAAGTACCATGGAGGATCTGTCATGATTCAGTCACACCAGTCTTGCCCTGCCTCACTATGGCTGACTACTCTTGCACGGCCCCATTCCTGGCTCCCATGTCTCTGCCTGGCATCTTCACATTGATGCTTCATTGAATTGTTTGGTGCTGTGCTGCAGACCTCAACTACATGAAGAGTTTTTCTGCATTCCAATTATACTTAGAATCCTCTTCTTAGGGCAGTTAGAGGGGGCAGATCAGTACATGCAAGTACCCAAAGAAATCAACGATTTGATGTTCCATTAAATCAGTGCTTAAAGAATATTTGTTCAGTGTTTCTTTACAGAGAAAGTTAAGCACCGTGTGGAGAAGGACTACAGGTCCTTGTGTATTTGCATACTCAACTCAGCAAAACAAAGCCTTGTGGTTGACTGGACCCACTTTCTGTAAAAAAAAAAAAAAAAAAAAAAAAAAAAAAAATTGGGACGAAGAAAGGAAGCAATATTGCTGAAGTTGAAATGTTGGGATGGGGGCAGGCAGGGAGAGAGGACAGTGACCCAGATGACCACATGAACCCAGCTGTTTGTGGAGGCAGTGTGTTCAGAGCCAGCTCCTATTAGTCACATGCTGCCCACACTGTCTGAGGGTCTTGACCTCTCCAAGCTGAAAGCCAATAACCAGAGCATCTCCTGAAGGACTCATGCCTGCCACCCATCAGCATTGCTTGGGACCTGGAGCATCAGTTCCGCTGTCACATCAATGCCAGAGGTTTCGGATGCATACCACCTACAGGGAAGCTGAGGGGCTATCTGTCATCACTCCCCTCCCTAGTTCAAGTGTCCACTTGAATTTGTGCCCAGCCTGAGATCTAGCCAAGCAGCTGCACTCCCTCTTCTGAAGCTGAAACTCTTCTCACAAACCATAATACCAATTCCTCAGCCAGCCGCCAGTGACCTTTGTAAACAGCTCCTACCACGACTACCAAGGCTCATAGCCATATTTGGATGTTACTAGTGGCTTATTCACTCCTTTCCTACCCTCACAGCACCACTAATTGACTAATTCAGAAGGTAAAGTGATTTATTAGGTCCCAGAAAGCAGCTCTGTAATCCAGAGGCTGTAGGGTTTGTTTGTCTCTGCTTTGACCTTGTCTGAACCTCTATGGCATTTTATAGTCTCTAGACACTTAGCTTACAGCAAAGTTATAGGGGTACCTATAATGTGCATCTCAGAAGGACATCAGGTCTGTTAACTGCAACCCTGTGCCCATTTTCATGGAAGCTGAGCCCAGTGGAGACAAAATATTATCCCAGGGAATGGAAATTTTAGCTTTTAGCAACTGTTTCCTGAGGTCTCAGCATCTGAAGGTAGGGCATACATCTCATACATCTCCTCATAGCCTATAGCAGCTGCCACGTGCAGGGCAGTTCTGTTGATACAAGGCAGGTTGCCTCTTTTTACTATTCTGAGTTTCCAATATCATATAATCTAGGCAGCCAAAACTGCCAGGTAGACACTGTTTCCCTAAAGCTCAGGGGGCATGTGTTCAGGTTGATGCTCTGCCACCATGCTTCCTGACTAGTTATACTTAGCCCTGAATATGGTCTCCAAAGGCCAGAATCAAAAACGGCATCTACACATTACTGCTACATGATATCTACACACTGAAGGAACACCTGAGACACCTGAGGAATTAATGTGTCCTGTCCAATACTCAGTGCTGCCTTGAATGTTCCTGACCCAACTTTCTAACAAGGACATTTTTCATATTAGCCCCAATCTGCACACTTGGAGACAGTCTATTAACCAGATCTTCCTTTACAGAGGACTCAGTCATTTGACCTCTGACCTCACTTTCAGTTCATCTCCCAGCTTAGAAGTCTACAACCTTGTCCAGCTGAATACTGTCCACTATACACAGTGATGACCAAATGGAACATCTTATTCAGTGGCTCAAAGGGAACCTATCATCAACATCTGTGTGCCTCTACAGAGCTCCTCATCGTCGCAGGGTTTGTTTTCAACACTTTGCTCCTTCTCTCTAGTCAGAGCACCTGCACTGTGTTCCTACATCTCCCTGTACTACCAACCTGAACCTCCACAAACTGCATAGTACTGATGCTTCCACCACTCTCATGTCCACTTGACCTTGAACCTTCAAATCTACCAGACCACACTGTGGATCAGAGCTGAGAAAATAATAAAGACAGATATTACTCACTTTAATTCACTTCCTTCCCTAGGAATTAACAAGCGTTCTCTGAGCTTTACTTCCAACCTGTTCTCATGCCAGTCCAGTTCTTCTCAGCTCTTGGCTCTTGACTTTGCCTTCATTTGAGGCACTGCTCCTGTCCTTTGGATTCTCTGAGTGAACTTGGTTTTCTGGACTTGACCCATTGAGTTCTTAAGGCAAAACCCTTGCCTTGCTCATTGAGTTCTTGAGACAAAGTCACTGCTTTCAGAACACTGACTGGACTTTAGGACCTATATCACGCATCATGGGTTAGGTCAGGCTGATGACAAACAATCCTAAAGTCTCAGAGTCTTAATACAGCAAAAGTTTGTCACTCTTTATGTCCATTGTGATTCAGCAGAGGCGTCTCTCACTGTAGTTACTCAAGAGACCCAGGCTGATGGAAGCTCCATCTCAACGTCTGCTACTTGATCACTGTGATACAAAGAAGATGTGGAATATGATGTACTGGCTTTTAAAATACCTGTACTGGCCGGGCGCGGTGGCTCAAGCCTGTAATCCCAGCACTTTGGAAGGCCGAGATGGGCGGATCACGAGGTCAGGAGATTGAGACCATCCTGGCTAACACGGTGAAACCCCGTCTCTACTAAAAAATACAAAAAAACTAGCCAGGCGAGGTGGCGGGCACCTGTAGTCCCAGCTACTCTGGAGGCTGAGGCAGGAGAATGGTGTGAACCCAGGAGGCGGAGCTTGCCGTGAGCTGAGATCCGGCCACTGCACTCCAGCCTGGGCAACAGAGCGAGATTCCATCTCAAAAAAATAAAATAAAATAAAATAAAATAAAATAAAATAAAATAAAATAAAATACCTGTACAGGCCAGATGTGGTGGCTCATGCGTGTAATCCCAGCACTTTGGGAGGCCAAGGCGGGTGGATCACTTGAGGTCAGGAGTTGAAGACCAGCCTGACCAACATGGCGAAACCCCATCTCTACTAAAACTACAAAAATTAGCCAGGCGGGGGGCGGAGCAAGATGGCCGAATAGGAACAGCTCCAGTCTCCAGCTCCCAGTGCGACCGACACAGAAGACAGGTGATTTCTGCATTTTCAACTGAGGTACTGGGTTTATCTCACTAGGGAGTGCCGGACAATCGGTGCTGGTCAGCTGCTGCAGCCCGACCAGCGAGAGCTGAAGCAGGGTGAGGCATCGCCTCACCTGGGAAGCACAAGGGGGAAGGGAATCCCTTTTCCTAGCCAGGGGAACTGAGACACACAACACCTGGAAAATCGGGTAACTCCCACCCCAATACTGCGCTTTAAGCAAACGTGCACACCAGGAGATTATATCCCACACCAGGCCAGGAGGGTCCCATGCCCGCGGAGCCTTCCTCATTGCTAGCACAGCAGTCTACGATTTAACTGCAAGACAGCAGCGAAGCTGGGGGAGGGGCTCCTGCCATTGCTGAGGCTTAAGTAGGTAAACAAAGCCCTGGGAAGATCGAACTGGGTGGAGCTCACAGCAGCTCAAGAAGGTCTGCCAGTCTCTGTAGACTCCACCTCTGGGGACAGGGCACAGCTAAACAACAACAACAACAAGAAAAAAGCAGCAGAAACCTCTGCAGACGCAAACAACTCTGTCTGACAGCTTTGAAGAGAGCAGTGGATCTCCCAACACAGAGGCTGAGATCTGAGAAGGGACAGACTGCCTGCTCAAGTGGGTCCCTGACCCCTGAGAAGCCTAACTGGGAGACATCCCCCACTAGGGGCAGTCTGACACCCCACACCTCACAGGGTGGAGTACACCCCTGAGAGGAAGCTTCCAAAGTAAGAATCAGATAGGTACACTTGCTGTTCAGCAATATTCTATCTTCTGCAACCTCTGCTGCTGATACCCAGGCAAACAGAGTCTGGAGTGGACCTCAAGCAATCTCCAACAGACCTACAGCTGAGGGTCCTGACTGTTAGAAGGAAAACCATCAAACAGGAAGGACACCTATACCAAAACCCCATCAGTACGTCACCATCATCAAAGACCAGAGGCAGATAAAACCACAAAGATGGGGAAAAAGCAGGGCAGAAAAGCTGGAAATTCAAAGAATAAGAGCGCATCTCCCCCTGCAAAGGAGTGCAGCTCATCACCAGCAACGGATCAAAGCTGGACAGAGAATGACTTTGACGAGATGAGAGAAGAAGGCTTCAGACCATCAAACTTCTCAGAGTTAAAGGAGGAATTACGTTCCCAGAGCAAAGAAACTAAAAATCTTGAAAAAAAGAGTGGAAGAATTGATAACCAAAATAATTAATGCAGAGAAGGCCATAAACGAACTGACAGAGATGAAAACCATGACACGAGAAATACGTGACAAATGCACAAGCTTCAGTAACCGACTCAATCAACTGGAAGAAAGAGTATCAGCAATTGAGGATCAAATGAATGAAATGAAGCAAGAAGAGAAGTCTAAAGAAAAAAGAAGAAAAAGAAATGAACAAAGCCTGCAAGAAGTATGGGATTATGTAAAAAGACCAAATCTACGTCTTATTGGGGTGCCTGAAAGTGAGGGAGAAAATGGAACCAAGTTGGAAAACACTCTTCAGGATATCATCCAGGAGAACTTCCCCAACCTAGTAGGGCAGGCCAACATTCAAATTCAGGAAATACAGAGAACGCCACAAAGATACTCCTCCAGAAGAGCAACTCCAAGACACATAATTGCCAGATTCACCAAAGTTGAGATGAAGGAAAAAATCTTA
The DNA here is from genome assembly GCF_002776525.5 of Piliocolobus tephrosceles. NCBI lineage: Eukaryota > Metazoa > Chordata > Mammalia > Primates > Cercopithecidae > Piliocolobus > Piliocolobus tephrosceles. The sequence goes on from NW_022320596.1 coordinate 12,712, forward strand.
AGGGCAGCCAGAGAGAAAGGTCGGGTTACACACAAAGGGAAGCCCATCAGACTAACAGCAGATCTCTCAGCAGAAACTCTACAAGCCAGAAGAGAGTGGGAGCCAATATTCAACATTCTTAAAGAAAAGAATTTTAGACCCGGAATTTCATATCTAGCCAAACTAAGTTTCATAAGTGAAGGAGAAATAAAATCCTTTACAGATAAGCAAATGCTTAGAGATTTTGTCACCACCAGGACTGCCTTACAAGAGACCCTGAAGGAAGCACTAAACATGGAAAGGAACAACCGGTACCAGCCATTGCAAAAACATGCCAAAATGTAAAGACCATCGAGACTACAAAGAAACTGTATCAACTAACGAGCAAAATAACCAGTTAATATCATAATGGCAGGATCAAGTTCACATATAACAATATTAACCTTAAATGTAAATGGGCTAAATGCTCCAATTAAAAGACACAGACTGGCAAATTGGATAAAGAGTCAAGACCTATCAGTCTGCTGTATTCAGGAAACCCATCTCACATGCAGAGATATACATAGGCTCAAAATAAAGGGATCGAGGAAAATCTACCAAGCAAATGGAGAACAAAAAAAAAAGCAGGGGTTGCAATCCTACTCTCTAATAAAACAGACTTTAAACCATCAGAGATCAAAAGAGACAAAGAAGGCCATTACATAATGGTAAAGGGATCAATTCAACAGGAAGAGCTAACTATCCT
>NW_022320597.1:0-4799 GCF_002776525.5 Piliocolobus tephrosceles
GTATGTTCTTCCATTTGTTTGTGTCCTCTTTGATTTCACTGAGCAGTGGTTTGTAGTTCTCCTTGAAGAGGTCCTTTACATCCCTTGTAAGTTGGATTCCTAGGTATTTTATTCTCTTTGAAGCAATTGTGAATGGAAGTTCATTCCGGATTTGGCTCTCTGTTTGTCTGTTACTGGTGTATAAGAATGCTTGTGATTTTTGCACATTAATTTTGTATCCTGAGACTTTGCTGAAGTTGCTTATCAGCTTAAGAAGATTTTGGGCTGAGACGATGGGGTTTTCTAAATATACAATCATGTCATCTGCAAACAGGGACAATTTGACTTCTTCTTTTCCTAACTGAATACCCTTGATTTCTTTCTCTTGCCTGATTGCCCTAGCCAGAACTTCCAACAGTATGTTGAATAGGAGTGGTGAGAGAGGGCATCCCTGTCTTGTGCCAGTCTTCAAAGGGAATTTTTCCAGTTTTTGCCCATTCAGTATGATATTAGCTGTGGGTTTGTCATAAATAGCTCTTATTATTTTGAGGTACGTTCCATCAATACCGAATTTGTTGAGCGTTTTTAGCATGAAGGGCTGTGGAATTTTGTCAAAAGCCTTTTCTGCATCTATTGAGATAATCATGTGGTTCTTGTCTTGGTTCTGTTGATATGCTGGATTATGTTTATTGATTTGCGAATGTTGAACCAGCCTTGCATCCCAGGGATGAAGCCCACTTGATCATGGTGGATAAGCTTTTTGATGTGCTGCTGAATCCGGTTTGCCAGTATTTTATTGAGGATTTTTGCATCGATGTTCATCAGGGAGATTGGTCTAAAATTCTCTTTTTCTGTTGTGTCTCTGCCAGGCTTTGGTATCAGGATGATGTTGGCCTCATAAAATGAGTTAGGGAGGATTCCCTCTTTTTCTATTGATTGGAATAGTTTCAGAAGGAATGGTACCAGCTCCTCCTTGTACCTCTGGTAGAATTCAGCTGTGAATCCATCTGGTCCTGGGCTTTTTTTGGTGGGTAGGCTATTAATTGTTGCCTCAATTTCAGAGCCTGCTATTGGTCTATTCAGGGATTCAACTTCTTCCTGGTTTAGTCTTGGGAGAGTACACGTGTCCAGGAAATTATCCATTTCTTCTAGATTTTCTAGTTGATTTGCGTAGAGGTGTTTATAGTATTCTCTGATGGTAGTTTGTATTTCTGTGGGGTCGGCGGTGATATCCCCTTTATCATTTTTAATTGCGTCTATTTGATTCCTCTCTCTTTTCTTCTTTATTAGTCTTGCTAGCGGTCTGTCAATTTTGTTGATCGTTTCAAAAAACCAACTACTGGATTCATTGATTTTTTGGAGGGTTTTTTGTGTCTCTATCTCCTTCAGTTCTGCTCTGATCTTAGTTATTTCTTGCCTTCTGCTAGCTTTTGAATGTGTTTGCTCTTGCTTCTCTAGTTCTTTTAATTGTGATGTTAGAGTGTCAATTTTAGATCTTTCCTGCTTTCTCTTGTGGGCACTTAGTGCTATAAATTTCCCTCTACACACTGCTTTAAATGTGTCCCAGAGATTCTGGTATGTTGTATCTTTGTTCTCATTGGTTTCAAAGAACATCTTTATTTCTGCTTTCATTTCGTTATGTACCCAGTAGTCATTCAGGAGCAGGTTGTTCAGTTTCCATGTAGTTGAGCGGTTTTGATTGAGTTTCTTAGTCCTGAGTTCTAGTTTGATTGCACTGTGGTCTGAGAGACAGTTTGTTATAATTTCTGTTCTTTTACATTTGCTGAGGAGTGCTTTACTTCCAATTATGTGGTCAATTTTGAAATAAGTGTGATGTGGTGCTGAGAAGAATGTATATTCTGTTGACTTGGGGTGGAGAGTTCTACAGATGTCTATTAGGTCCGCTTGGTGCAGAGATGAGTTCAATTCCTGGATATCGTTGTTAACTTTCTGTCTCTTTGATCTGTCTAATGTTGACAGTGGAGTGTTGAAGTCTCCTATTATTATTGTATGGGAGTCTAAGTCTCTGTGTAAGTCTCTAAGGACTTGCTTTATGAATCTGGGTGCTCCTGTATTGGGTGCATATATATTTAGGATAGTTAGCTCTTCCTGTTGGATTGATCCCTTTACCATTATGTAATGGCCTTCTTTGTCTCTTTTGATCTTTGATGGTTTAAAGTCTGTTTTATCAGAGACTAGGATTGCAACCCCTGCTTTTTTTTGTTCTCCATTTGCTTGGTAGATCTTCCTCCATCCCTTTATTTTGAGCCTATGTATGTCTCTGCATGTGAGATGGGTCTCCTGAAGACAGCAGACTGATGGGTCTTGACTCTTTATCCAGTTTGCCAGTCTGTGTCTTTTAATTGGAGCATTTAGTCCATTTACATTTAAGGTTAATATTGTTATGTGTGAACTTGATCCTGCCATTATGATATTAACTGGTTATTTTTCTCATTAGTTGATGCAGTTTCTTCCTAGGCTCGATGGTCTTTACATTTTGGCATGTTTTTGCAATGGCTGGTACTGGTTGTTCCTTTCCATGTTTAGGGCTTCCTTCAGGGTCTCTTGTAAGGCAGGCCTGGTGGTGACAAAATCTCTAAGCATTTGCTTATCTGTAAAGAATTTTATTTCTCCTTCACTGATGAAACTTAGTTTGGCTGGATATGAAATTCTGGGTTGAAAATTCTTTTCTTTAAGAACGTTGAATATTGGCCCCCGCTCTCTTCTGGCTTGTAGAGTTTCTGCCAAGAGATCTGCTGTCAGTCTGATGGACTTCCCTTTGTGGGTAACCCGACCTTTCTCTCTGGCTGCCCTTAAGATTTTTTCCTTCATTTCAACTTTGGTGAATCTGGCAATTATGTGTCTTGGAGTTGCTCTTCTGGAGGAGTATCTTTGTGGCATTCTCTGTATTTCCTGAATTTGAATGTTGGCCTGCCCTGCTAGGTTGGGGTAGTTCTCCTGGATGATATCCTGTAGAGTGTTTTCCAATTTGGTTCCATTTTCCCCCTCACTTTCAGGCACCCCAATCAGACGTCGATTTGGTCTTTTTACATAATCCCATACTTCTTGCAGGCTTTGTTCATTTCTTTTTCTTCTTTTTTCTTTTGGTTTCTCTTCTCGCTTCATTTCATTCATTTGATCCTCCATCACTGATACTCTTTCTTCCAGTTGATCGAGTCGGTTACTGAAGCTTGTGTATTTGTCACGTATTTCTCGTGTCATGGTTTTCATCTCTGTCATTTCGTTTATGACCTTCTCTGCATTAATTAGTCTAGCTGTCAATTCTTCCACTCTTTTTTCAAGATTTTTAGTTTCTTTGCGCTGGGTACGTAATTCCTCCTTTAGCTCTGAGAGGTTTGATGGACTGAAGCCTTCTTCTCTCATCTCGTCAAAATCATTCTCTGTCCAGCTTTGATGCGTTGCTGGCGATGGGCTGTGCTCCTTTGCAGGGGGAGATGCGCTCTTATTTTTTGAATTTCCAGCTTTTCTGCCCTGCTTTTTCCCCATCTTTGTGGTTTTATCTGTCTCTGGTCTTTGATGATGGTGACGTACTGATGGGGTTTTGATATAGGTGTCCTTCCTGTTTGATAGTTTTCCTTCTGACAGTCAGGACCCTCAGCTATAGGTCTGTTGGAGATTGCTTGAGGTCCACTCCAGACCCTGTTTGCCTGGGTATCAGCAGCAGAGGTTGCAGAAGATAGAATATTGCTGAACAGCGAGTGTACCTGTCTGATTCTTGCTTTCGAAGCTTCCTCTCAGGGGTGTACTCCACCCTGTGAGGTGTGGGGCGTCAGACTGCCCCTAGTGGGGGATGTCTCCCAGTTAGGCTACTCAGGGGTCAGGGACCAACTTGAGCAGGCAGCCTGCCCCTTCTCAGATCTCAACCTCCGTGTTGGGAGATCCACTGCTCTCTTCAAAGCTGTCAGAGTCGTTCGCGTTTGCACAGGCTTCTGCTCCTTTAGCTGAGCCCTGTCCCCAGAGGCGCAGTCTACAGAGACAGGCAGGTTTCCTTGAGCTGCTGTGAGCTCCACCCATTTCGAGCTTCCCAGCGGCTTTATTTACCTACTTAAGCCTCAGCGATGGCGGGTGCCCCTCCCCCAGCCTCGCTGCTGCTTTGCGGTTAGATTGCCGCAGACTGCTGTGTTAGCAAGGAGGGAGGCTCCGTCGGCGTGGGACCCTCCTGGCTAATTGAGCCCTTTATATAAATTTATCCTCTTAATATTCACAATAATCCCTATGAGATAGATACTTGTATTTTTACATATGAGGAAACTAAGTTACAGAGAGATTAAGTAACTTGCTCAAGATGACACAGGTAGTCAAAGACAAATTAATAATTGCAATTAGTGTCCTGGGCCCCCAGCCCAGTCTTAATCTCTCAGTCTCTGCAGTACTTAGTTGTATCATATTCTCTTTGGTCACATTTTTTCCATACTCTTAGAATACTTAGATAATCAACACTGAAACTGAAAACTACTGATTACACAGAAACACACACACACTCATGCAAGCCCACTATGATGAATTATTTGGCAACTAAGAGCAGACTATTTTCTCTATATCCACAATAAATAGGTCACCCGAGGCAGAAAATACAAACAATGTCATAGGAAAGGGTTATCTGAGAAAATGTGCTGATCTGACTGAGTTACAAGGGCTTTTTTTTTCACAGATAATTATAAAATGCAATTCTGGAGGGCTTTGAAGAACAGAAGGCATGAATAATTATATTATCTTATTTACTCTGTATAACAACCACAACAAATGTAGTGTTATTGTCATTTTGGGAGATTAAGGGGCTTATTCATTTAACAATTGGT
>NW_022320598.1:0-2084 GCF_002776525.5 Piliocolobus tephrosceles
TCCTGAGACAGAGTCTCACTCTGTTGTCCAGGCTGGAGTGCAGTGGCATGATCTCGGCTCATTGCAACCTCCGCCTCCCAGGTTCAAGCGATTCTCGTGCCTCAGCCTCCTGAGTAGCTGAGATTCCAGGCATGAGCCACCACTCCCAGCTGAGACTCATTTTCTAGAAATTAAAGGTCAGGAATCACTCCTGGATGCCACTCCCCCCTCTCTCCCTTTGCTCATTACCTTCCCTCACCCCTATCCAGCTTCCAGGCCTTTGACCTGGCTGTTCCTGCTGCCTGGAACACTGTTCCCCCTGCTTTCCCTAAGGCCAGCTCTGCATGCTCCAGCTCCTCCTCACCAAGGCTCTCTCTTGCCTGTTTAGGGTCCGATGGCCTGGGTTCGTGTCCCAGTTGTGCTGTGCTCCCTGGGGTACAATGCATGCCCTCTCTGTGCCTCAGTCTCTTCATCTGGAAAGTGGGTAGAATAGTGGTTTGCCCTACTATTGTTGTTTAGTTGTGAAGATTATATGAATTAATCTTGCAAAGTATTTAGAACTGCGTGGGGCTCACAGTAGGTACCTAATAATTGTAGGCTCCTTAGTAGTCCCATCATGACACTGTCTCACCCACTACTCAGGGAGTTTCATGAGGTCAGTACTGGGTGTGTCTTGGATACTGCTGTGTCCCTCACACCCAACCATACATGTATACAGCAGGTGCTCAATTAAGGAAGAAGCAAGTGTGAGATCAGCCTCCCTTCACCCTCAGTCCTGGTCCTAGCTTTGCCCACAGCCCTAAGACTGAACAACTGCAGCCTGCCCAGTGCCTTACCTGGATGGGGCTACAGGGATGCCTGCAGGGGGCCTCTGGGACTCCAGGATCTTCCTCTTGAACTCCTCCAGGCTAGCTGGGTCTGTGGAGGGAGGGAGAGGTGAGGCTTGACCTACAGCTTCAGTAGCCCCTGCCCCTGGGCTAGGGATGGGCTGGTAGCCCAGGGGAATTGGAGAGTTGGGCTGGGATGGGGTTCGAGGTGGAAAGGGGTCCCTCCCCTACTTGGCTCTGTCTTTTGTCACTCACCGATGGTCTGGGGGTTGGGGACAGGGCCCATGGGCCGTGGCACTGGTATAAGCGGCTGCGACTGTGAAAGAAAGATGGAGGGAGGTTGGTAGAAGCCAGGGCTTCCCAGACAGACTTCTGCCTTTTTTTTTTTGAGATGGAGTTTCGTTCTTTTTGCCTAGGCTGGAGTGCAGTGGCGTGATCTTGGCTCACTGCAAACTCCGCCTCCCAGGTTCAAGCGATTCTCCTGCCTAAGCCTCCCAGGTAGCTGGGACTACAGGCATGCGCCACCATGCCTGGCTAATTTTTTGTATTTTTAATAGAGGTGGGGTTTCACTATGTTGGCCAGGCTGGTCTCGAACTCCTCACCTCAGGTGATCCGCCTGCCTCGGCCTCCCAAAGTGCTGGGATTACAGGCATGAACCACTGCGCCTGGCCGGGTTCTGCCGCTTCATGCCCTTCAAGACCAGTGTCTCTAACGTCCTTCCAGGGCAGCGTAACAGACCCCATGCAGAAAAACACACATGGTCATGAACATAGAATCACCTGCACCAACCGCAAGACTTCAGATGGCTTGAGGACTTGTGGGACTGCTCACCTCAGCAGTCCTGAGGCCCCGTGCTGCAGAGCTGGCCTACCCTTATCTACATCAGAGCCTCAGGGTGAATCCAGTTCCAACCTATGACCCCCTCCGGAGTCTACTCACCCACCACAGCCCCCTTCAGGCTGAAGTCAGCCTACCCTGTAGACCAACTGGACCCCGATCCTAAATGCCACCCCTGGAATATCCCTGAGCCAATCCCCCAAAACCTGAAATCCAAGGCCAATTCTGAACTCAATCACCTAAAATCTGATCCCAACATGAAAAGTCAATCTCACTTAGAATCAAGCCCCAATCTGAACCCAATCCTAATTATAAACTGGATCTGACCATATCTTCAGATCTCATTCTGTGATTTTTTTTTTTTTTTTTTTTGAGACGGAGTCTTGCTCTGTCACCCAGGCTGGAGTGCAGTGGCCGGATCTCAGCTCACTGCAAGCTCC
>NW_022320599.1:0-4799 GCF_002776525.5 Piliocolobus tephrosceles
ACCAATTGTTAAATGAATAAGCCCCTTAATCTCCCAAAATGACAATAACACTACATTTGTTGTGGTTGTTATACAGAGTAAATAAGATAATATAATTATTCATGCCTTCTGTTCTTCAAAGCCCTCCAGAATTGCATTTTATAATTATCTGTGAAAAAAAAAGCCCTTGTAACTCAGTCAGATCAGCACATTTTCTCAGATAACCCTTTCCTATGACATTGTTTGTATTTTCTGCCTCGGGTGACCTATTTATTGTGGATATAGAGAAAATAGTCTGCTCTTAGTTGCCAAATAATTCATCATAGTGGGCTTGCATGAGTGTGTGTGTGTTTCTGTGTAATCAGTAGTTTTCAGTTTCAGTGTTGATTATCTAAGTATTCTAAGAGTATGGAAAAAATGTGACCAAAGAGAATATGATACAACTAAGTACTGCAGAGACTGAGAGATTAAGACTGGGCTGGGGGCCCAGGACACTAATTGCAATTATTAATTTGTCTTTGACTACCTGTGTCATCTTGAGCAAGTTACTTAATCTCTCTGTAACTTAGTTTCCTCATATGTAAAAATACAAGTATCTATCTCATAGGGATTATTGTGAATATTAAGAGGATAAATTTATATAAAGGGCTCAATTAGCCAGGAGGGTCCCACGCCGACGGAGCCTCCCTCCTTGCTAACACAGCAGTCTGCGGCAATCTAACCGCAAAGCAGCAGCGAGGCTGGGGGAGGGGCACCCGCCATCGCTGAGGCTTAAGTAGGTAAATAAAGCCGCTGGGAAGCTCGAAATGGGTGGAGCTCACAGCAGCTCAAGGAAACCTGCCTGTCTCTGTAGACTGCGCCTCTGGGGACAGGGCTCAGCTAAAGGAGCAGAAGCCTGTGCAAACGCGAACGACTCTGACAGCTTTGAAGAGAGCAGTGGATCTCCCAACACGGAGGTTGAGATCTGAGAAGGGGCAGGCTGCCTGCTCAAGTTGGTCCCTGACCCCTGAGTAGCCTAACTGGGAGACATCCCCCACTAGGGGCAGTCTGACGCCCCACACCTCACAGGGTGGAGTACACCCCTGAGAGGAAGCTTCGAAAGCAAGAATCAGACAGGTACACTCGCTGTTCAGCAATATTCTATCTTCTGCAACCTCTGCTGCTGATACCCAGGCAAACAGGGTCTGGAGTGGACCTCAAGCAATCTCCAACAGACCTATAGCTGAGGGTCCTGACTGTCAGAAGGAAAACTATCAAACAGGAAGGACACCTATATCAAAACCCCATCAGTACGTCACCATCATCAAAGACCAGAGACAGATAAAACCACAAAGATGGGGAAAAAGCAGGGCAGAAAAGCTGGAAATTCAAAAAATAAGAGCGCATCTCCCCCTGCAAAGGAGCACAGCCCATCGCCAGCAACGCATCAAAGCTGGACAGAGAATGATTTTGACGAGATGAGAGAAGAAGGCTTCAGTCCATCAAACCTCTCAGAGCTAAAGGAGGAATTACGTACCCAGCGCAAAGAAACTAAAAATCTTGAAAAAAGAGTGGAAGAATTGACAGCTAGACTAATTAATGCAGAGAAGGTCATAAACGAAATGACAGAGATGAAAACCATGACACGAGAAATACGTGACAAATACACAAGCTTCAGTAACCGACTCGATCAACTGGAAGAAAGAGTATCAGTGATGGAGGATCAAATGAATGAAATGAAGCGAGAAGAGAAACCAAAAGAAAAAAGAAGAAAAAGAAATGAACAAAGCCTGCAAGAAGTATGGGATTATGTAAAAAGACCAAATCGACGTCTGATTGGGGTGCCTGAAAGTGAGGGGGAAAATGGAACCAAATTGGAAAACACTCTACAGGATATCATCCAGGAGAACTACCCCAACCTAGCAGGGCAGGCCAACATTCAAATTCAGGAAATACAGAGAATGCCACAAAGATACTCCTCCAGAAGAGCAACTCCAAGACACATAATTGCCAGATTCACCAAAGTTGAAATGAAGGAAAAAATCTTAAGGGCAGCCAGAGAGAAAGGTCGGGTTACCCACAAAGGGAAGTCCATCAGACTGACAGCAGATCTCTTGGCAGAAACTCTACAAGCCAGAAGAGAGCGGGGGCCAATATTCAACGTTCTTAAAGAAAAGAATTTTCAACCCAGAATTTCATATCCAGCCAAACTAAGTTTCATCAGTGAAGGAGAAATAAAATTCTTTACAGATAAGCAAATGCTTAGAGATTTTGTCACCACCAGGCCTGCCTTACAAGAGACCCTGAAGGAAGCCCTAAACATGGAAAGGAACAACCAGTACCAGCCATTGCAAAAACATGCCAAAATGTAAAGACCATCGAGCCTAGGAAGAAACTGCATCAACTAATGAGAAAAATAACCAGTTAATATCATAATGGCAGGATCAAGTTCACACATAACAATATTAACCTTAAATGTAAATGGACTAAATGCTCCAATTAAAAGACACAGACTGGCAAACTGGATAAAGAGTCAAGACCCATCAGTCTGCTGTCTTCAGGAGACCCATCTCACATGCAGAGACATACATAGGCTCAAAATAAAGGGATGGAGGAAGATCTACCAAGCAAATGGAGAACAAAAAAAAGCAGGGGTTGCAATCCTAGTCTCTGATAAAACAGACTTTAAACCATCAAAGATCAAAAGAGACAAAGAAGGCCATTACATAATGGTAAAGGGATCAATCCAACAGGAAGAGCTAACTATCCTAAATATATATGCACCCAATACAGGAGCACCCAGATTCATAAAGCAAGTCCTTAGAGACTTACACAGAGACTTAGACTCCCATACAATAATAATAGGAGACTTCAACACTCCACTGTCAACATTAGACAGATCAAAGAGACAGAAAGTTAACAACGATATCCAGGAATTGAACTCATCTCTGCACCAAGCGGACCTAATAGACATCTGTAGAACTCTCCACCCCAAGTCAACAGAATATACATTCTTCTCAGCACCACATCACACTTATTTCAAAATTGACCACATAATTGGAAGTAAAGCACTCCTCAGCAAATGTAAAAGAACAGAAATTATAACAAACTGTCTCTCAGACCACAGTGCAATCAAACTAGAACTCAGGACTAAGAAACTCAATCAAAACCGCTCAACTACATGGAAACTGAACAACCTGCTCCTGAATGACTACTGGGTACATAACGAAATGAAAGCAGAAATAAAGATGTTCTTTGAAACCAATGAGAACAAAGATACAACATACCAGAATCTCTGGGACACATTTAAAGCAGTGTGTAGAGGGAAATTTATAGCACTAAGTGCCCACAAGAGAAAGCAGGAAAGATCTAAAATTGACACTCTAACATCACAATTAAAAGAACTAGAGAAGCAAGAGCAAACACATTCAAAAGCTAGCAGAAGGCAAGAAATAACTAAGATCAGAGCAGAACTGAAGGAGATAGAGACACAAAAAACCCTCCAAAAAATCAATGAATCCAGTAGTTGGTTTTTTGAAACGATCAACAAAATTGACAGACCGCTAGCAAGACTAATAAAGAAGAAAAGAGAGAGGAATCAAATAGACGCAATTAAAAATGATAAAGGGGATATCACCGCCGACCCCACAGAAATACAAACTACCATCAGAGAATACTATAAACACCTCTACGCAAATCAACTAGAAAATCTAGAAGAAATGGATAATTTCCTGGACACGTGTACTCTCCCAAGACTAAACCAGGAAGAAGTTGAATCCCTGAATAGACCAATAGCAGGCTCTGAAATTGAGGCAACAATTAATAGCCTACCCACCAAAAAAAGCCCAGGACCAGATGGATTCACAGCTGAATTCTACCAGAGGTACAAGGAGGAGCTGGTACCATTCCTTCTGAAACTATTCCAATCAATAGAAAAAGAGGGAATCCTCCCTAACTCATTTTATGAGGCCAACATCATCCTGATACCAAAGCCTGGCAGAGACACAACAGAAAAAGAGAATTTTAGACCAATCTCCCTGATGAACATCGATGCAAAAATCCTCAATAAAATACTGGCAAACCGGATTCAGCAGCACATCAAAAAGCTTATCCACCATGATCAAGTGGGCTTCATCCCTGGGATGCAAGGCTGGTTCAACATTCGCAAATCAATAAACATAATCCAGCATATCAACAGAACCAAGACAAGAACCACATGATTATCTCAATAGATGCAGAAAAGGCTTTTGACAAAATTCCACAGCCCTTCATGCTAAAAACGCTCAACAAATTCGGTATTGATGGAACGTACCTCAAAATAATAAGAGCTATTTATGACAAACCCACAGCTAATATCATACTGAATGGGCAAAAACTGGAAAAATTCCCTTTGAAGACTGGCACAAGACAGGGATGCCCTCTCTCACCACTCCTATTCAACATACTGTTGGAAGTTCTGGCTAGGGCAATCAGGCAAGAGAAAGAAATCAAGGGTATTCAGTTAGGAAAAGAAGAAGTCAAATTGTCCCTGTTTGCAGATGACATGATTGTATATTTAGAAAACCCCATCGTCTCAGCCCAAAATCTTCTTAAGCTGATAAGCAACTTCAGCAAAGTCTCAGGATACAAAATTAATGTGCAAAAATCACAAGCATTCTTATACACCAGTAACAGACAAACAGAGAGCCAAATCCGGAATGAACTTCCATTCACAATTGCTTCAAAGAGAATAAAATACCTAGGAATCCAACTTACAAGGGATGTAAAGGACCTCTTCAAGGAGAACTACAAACCACTGCTCAGTGAAATCAAAGAGGACACAAACAAATGGAAGAACATAC
>NW_022320600.1:0-1318 GCF_002776525.5 Piliocolobus tephrosceles
TATTGTCATTTTGGGAGATTAAGGGGCTTATTCATTTAACAATTGGTTGTGCCCAAAATTTAAAGAGTTCTAATTCCCAATCCTGGTATCTTAATATCTGAAGTGCTCCAAAAATATGACCAAAGGAATACAAAGACCATTTTAGGAGTCAATGTATTTACAAACAAACAAGAAAATAAGAAAAACAATGAAGGGAAAAAGGAAGGACTTTTTAAAAAGATTCTATTATACCACTCTTTTTTTTATTTTATTTTTATTTTTTATTATACTTTAAGTTCTAGGGTACATGTGCATAACGTGCAGGTTACATATGTATACATGTGCCATGTTGGTGTGCTGCACCCATCAACTCGTCAGCACCCATCAATTCATCATTTATATCAGGTATAACTCCCCAATGCAATCCCTCCCCCCTCCCCCCTCCCCATGATAGGCCCCAGTGTGTGATGTTCCCCTTCCCGAGTCCAAGTGAGCTCATTGTTCAGTTCCCACCTATGAGTGAGAACATGCGGTGTTTGGTTTTCTCTTCTTGTGATAATTTGCTAAGAATGATGGTTTCCAGCTGCATCCATGTCTCTACAAAGGACGCAAACTCATCCTTTTTTATGGCTGCATAGTATTCCATGGTGTATATGTGCCACATTTTCTTAATCCAGTCTGTCACTGATGGACATTTGGGTTGATTCCAAGTCTTTGCTATTGTGAATAGTGCCGCAATAAACATACGTGTGCATGTGTCTTTGTAGTAGCATAATTTATAATCCTTTGGGTATATACCCAGTAGTGGGATGGCTGGGTCATATGGTACATCTAGTTCTAGGTCCTTGAGGAATCGCCATACTGTTTTCCATAATGGTTGAACTAGTTTACAATCCCACCAACAGTGTAAAAGTGTTCCTATTTCTCCACATCCTCTCCAACACCTATTGTTTCCTGATTTTTTAATGATTGCCATTCTAACTGGTGTGAGATGGTATCTCATTGTGGTTTTGATTTGCATTTCTCTGATGGCCAGTGATGATGAGCATTTTTTCATGTGTCTGTTGGCTGTATGAATGTCTTCTTTTGAGAAATGTCTGTTCATATCCTTTCCCCACTTTTGGATGGGGTTCTTTATTTTTTTCTTGTATATTTGTTTGAGTTCTTTGTAGATTCTGGAAATGAGCCCTTTGTCAGATGAGTAGATTGCAAAAATTTTCTCCCATTCTGTAGGTTGCCTGTTCACTCTGATGGTAGTTTCTTTTGCTGTGCAGAAGCTCTTTAGTTTAATGAGATCCCATTTGTCAATTTTGGCTTTTGCTGCCGTTGCTTTTGGTGT
>NW_022320601.1:0-1318 GCF_002776525.5 Piliocolobus tephrosceles
ACACCAAAAGCAACGGCAGCAAAAGCCAAAATTGACAAATGGGATCTCATTAAACTAAAGAGCTTCTGCACAGCAAAAGAAACTACCATCAGAGTGAACAGGCAACCTACAGAATGGGAGAAAATTTTTGCAATCTACTCATCTGACAAAGGGCTCATTTCCAGAATCTACAAAGAACTCAAACAAATATACAAGAAAAAAATAAAGAACCCCATCCAAAAGTGGGGAAAGGATATGAACAGACATTTCTCAAAAGAAGACATTCATACAGCCAACAGACACATGAAAAAATGCTCATCATCACTGGCCATCAGAGAAATGCAAATCAAAACCACAATGAGATACCATCTCACACCAGTTAGAATGGCAATCATTAAAAAATCAGGAAACAATAGGTGTTGGAGAGGATGTGGAGAAATAGGAACACTTTTACACTGTTGGTGGGATTGTAAACTAGTTCAACCATTATGGAAAACAGTATGGCGATTCCTCAAGGACCTAGAACTAGATGTACCATATGACCCAGCCATCCCACTACTGGGTATATACCCAAAGGATTATAAATTATGCTACTACAAAGACACATGCACACGTATGTTTATTGCGGCACTATTCACAATAGCAAAGACTTGGAATCAACCCAAATGTCCATCAGTGACAGACTGGATTAAGAAAATGTGGCACATATACACCATGGAATACTATGCAGCCATAAAAAAGGATGAGTTTGCGTCCTTTGTAGAGACATGGATGCAGCTGGAAACCATCATTCTTAGCAAATTATCACAAGAAGAGAAAACCAAACACCGCATGTTCTCACTCATAGGTGGGAACTGAACAATGAGCTCACTTGGACTCGGGAAGGGGAACATCACACACTGGGGCCTATCATGGGGAGGGGGGAGGGGGGAGGGATTGCATTGGGGAGTTATACCTGATATAAATGATGAATTGATGGGTGCTGACGAGTTGATGGGTGCAGCACACCAACATGGCACATGTATACATATGTAACCTGCACGTTATGCACATGTACCCTAGAACTTAAAGTATAATAAAAAATAAAAATAAAATAAAAAAAAGAGTGGTATAATAGAATCTTTTTAAAAAGTCCTTCCTTTTTCCCTTCATTGTTTTTCTTATTTTCTTGTTTGTTTGTAAATACATTGACTCCTAAAATGGTCTTTGTATTCCTTTGGTCATATTTTTGGAGCACTTCAGATATTAAGATACCAGGATTGGGAATTAGAACTCTTTAAATTTTGGGCACAACCAATTGTTAAATGAATAAGCCCCTTAATCTCCCAAAATGACAATA
>NW_022320602.1:0-1739 GCF_002776525.5 Piliocolobus tephrosceles
CCTCCCAAAGTGCTGGGATTACAGGCTTGAGCCACCGCGCCCGGCCTTACAAAAACATTTTTAAAAATTAGCTGGGCATGTGGTTCCATCTGCGTGGGAGGCTGAGACAGGAGGATAACACTTGAGCCCAGGAGGTCAAGGCTGCAGTGAGCCATGACTGTGCCACTGCACTCCAGACTGGGCAACAGAGTGAGACCCTGTCTCAAAAACAAACAAGTCGGCCTGTCCTTTGAAGCTCTGAAACCAAGCATCGATTTCTCCTCTCTAGCTATGATAGTCCTAGATGGCATCTTCTTTCCAACAGAAGCCTGTTTCATCCACATGGGAAATCTATTGTTTAGTGTAGCCACCTTCATCAATGATCTTAGCTAGATCTTCTGGAGAACTTGCTGCCGCTTCTCTATTAGCACTTGCTACTTCACCTTGCACTTTTATGTTATGGAGATAGCTTTTTTCCTTAAACCTCATGAACCAACCTCTGCTAGCTTTCAACTTTTCTTCTGCAGCTTCCTCACTCTCTGAACCTTCATGGAACTGAAGAATTGCTCCGGATTAGTCTTTGGCTTAAGGGAATATTGTGGCTGGTTTGATCTATCCGGACCATGCAAACTTTCTCCACATTCGCAAAAGGCTGTTTTTGCTTTCTTGTCATTTGTGTGTTCACTGGAGTAGCACTTTTAATTTCCTTCAAGAGCTTTTTCTATCATTTATAACTTGGCTGTTTGATGCAAGGGACCTATCTTTCACCCTATCTTGGCTTTTGACATGCTTTCCTTACTAAACTTAATTATTTCTAGGTTTAGATTTAAAATGAGAAATGTGTGACTCTTCCTATCACTTGAACACTTTTGAGACTATTTTAGGGTTAGTATTTGGCTTAGTTTTTTTCTTTCTTTTTTTCTTGGAGACAGGGTCTTGCTTTGTTGCCCAGCCTGGAGTGCAGTAGCACAATCATGGCTCACTGCGACCTTGACCTCCCAGGCTCACACAATCCTCCCACCTCGGCCTCCCAAAGTGCTGGGATTACAGGTGTGAGCCACCACACCTTGCCTAATTTCAATATTGTTGTGTCTCAAGGAATAGAAAGGCCCGAGGAAAGGGAGAGAGAGATGGGGTGGACTGGTTGGGGTAACTGGTCAGTGGAAGAGTCAGAACACACACAACAAAACCTTTCAATTTCTTCACATCCTCAACATCACTTATTATTTTCTGTTTTGTTCCTTTTTGTGTTTTAAATTTTTAAAAAATTAATTATTTGGTTTTTGAGATGGAGTCTCGCTCTATTGCCCAGGCTGTAGTATAATGGTGTGATCTGGGCTCACTGCAGCCTCCGCCTCCCAGGTTCAAGCAATTCTCATGCCTCAGAGCCCCCCCCGCCGCCTCCGCCAAATAACTGGGACCACAGGCATGTGCCACCATGCCCGGCTAGTTTTTGTATTTTTGATAGAGATGGGGTTTCGCTATGTTGGCCAGGTTGGTCTCGAATTCCTGGCCTCAAGTAATCTACCTGCCTTGACCTCCCAAAGTGCTGGGATTATAGGCATGAGCCACCATGCCCGGCCGTGTATATGTGTGTTTTAGATAACAGCCATCGTAGTGTGTTTGCAGTGACATCTCATTGTAATTTTGATTTTCGTGTCCCTAATGATTAGTGATACTGAGTATTTTTTCACGTGCTTATCAGCCATTTGCATATCTTTCTTGGAGAAAAGTCTATTCAAGTCCTTTCTCCATTTTTA
>NW_022320603.1:0-1739 GCF_002776525.5 Piliocolobus tephrosceles
TAAAAATGGAGAAAGGACTTGAATAGACTTTTCTCCAAGAAAGATATGCAAATGGCTGATAAGCACGTGAAAAAATACTCAGTATCACTAATCATTAGGGACACGAAAATCAAAATTACAATGAGATGTCACTGCAAACACACTACGATGGCTGTTATCTAAAACACACATATACACGGCCGGGCATGGTGGCTCATGCCTATAATCCCAGCACTTTGGGAGGTCAAGGCAGGTAGATTACTTGAGGCCAGGAATTCGAGACCAACCTGGCCAACATAGCGAAACCCCATCTCTATCAAAAATACAAAAACTAGCCGGGCATGGTGGCACATGCCTGTGGTCCCAGTTATTTGGCGGAGGCGGCGGGGGGGGCTCTGAGGCATGAGAATTGCTTGAACCTGGGAGGCGGAGGCTGCAGTGAGCCCAGATCACACCATTATACTACAGCCTGGGCAATAGAGCGAGACTCCATCTCAAAAACCAAATAATTAATTTTTTAAAAATTTAAAACACAAAAAGGAACAAAACAGAAAATAATAAGTGATGTTGAGGATGTGAAGAAATTGAAAGGTTTTGTTGTGTGTGTTCTGACTCTTCCACTGACCAGTTACCCCAACCAGTCCACCCCATCTCTCTCTCCCTTTCCTCGGGCCTTTCTATTCCTTGAGACACAACAATATTGAAATTAGGCAAGGTGTGGTGGCTCACACCTGTAATCCCAGCACTTTGGGAGGCCGAGGTGGGAGGATTGTGTGAGCCTGGGAGGTCAAGGTCGCAGTGAGCCATGATTGTGCTACTGCACTCCAGGCTGGGCAACAAAGCAAGACCCTGTCTCCAAGAAAAAAAGAAAGAAAAAAACTAAGCCAAATACTAACCCTAAAATAGTCTCAAAAGTGTTCAAGTGATAGGAAGAGTCACACATTTCTCATTTTAAATCTAAACCTAGAAATAATTAAGTTTAGTAAGGAAAGCATGTCAAAAGCCAAGATAGGGTGAAAGATAGGTCCCTTGCATCAAACAGCCAAGTTATAAATGATAGAAAAAGCTCTTGAAGGAAATTAAAAGTGCTACTCCAGTGAACACACAAATGACAAGAAAGCAAAAACAGCCTTTTGCGAATGTGGAGAAAGTTTGCATGGTCCGGATAGATCAAACCAGCCACAATATTCCCTTAAGCCAAAGACTAATCCGGAGCAATTCTTCAGTTCCATGAAGGTTCAGAGAGTGAGGAAGCTGCAGAAGAAAAGTTGAAAGCTAGCAGAGGTTGGTTCATGAGGTTTAAGGAAAAAAGCTATCTCCATAACATAAAAGTGCAAGGTGAAGTAGCAAGTGCTAATAGAGAAGCGGCAGCAAGTTCTCCAGAAGATCTAGCTAAGATCATTGATGAAGGTGGCTACACTAAACAATAGATTTCCCATGTGGATGAAACAGGCTTCTGTTGGAAAGAAGATGCCATCTAGGACTATCATAGCTAGAGAGGAGAAATCGATGCTTGGTTTCAGAGCTTCAAAGGACAGGCCGACTTGTTTGTTTTTGAGACAGGGTCTCACTCTGTTGCCCAGTCTGGAGTGCAGTGGCACAGTCATGGCTCACTGCAGCCTTGACCTCCTGGGCTCAAGTGTTATCCTCCTGTCTCAGCCTCCCACGCAGATGGAACCACATGCCCAGCTAATTTTTAAAAATGTTTTTGTAAGGCCGGGCGCGGTGGCTCAAGCCTGTAATCCCAGCACTTTGGGAGG
>NW_022320604.1:0-3193 GCF_002776525.5 Piliocolobus tephrosceles
TGTAACCTGCACGTTATGCACATGTACCCTAGAACTTAAAGTATAATTAAAAAAATAAATAAATAAATAAATAAATAAAGTTAAATCTGTTGGCTGAGAAAAAAAATAATAAAAATAAAATTGTGAGACATGCAAAGTAACACATCATTATATCATATACCCTCTCCCTCTTCTTTACACACACACACATATATGCAATGAAAAAAATATAGACTTGGATTCAGCAACATAGATTATAAATAATTAGAAAGTGATGGGTTTTGAGTTTTACTGCCCTTGTTTTTATATACTTTATTTAATTATAAATCTATATAATTTTTGTTGAAGTGAAATTAACATAACATAAAATTAACCACTTTAAACTGTACAGTTCAGTGGAATTTAGAACATTTACAAGGTTGTGAAACAACCACCTTGATCATATTCCAAAATATTTTTATCACCTCAAAAGAAAACCTCATACTCACTAAGCAGTCACTCCCCAGTTCCACCTCACCTAGCCCTTGCCAACAACCAATCTTCCATTAGTCTCTATGGATTTATCTCTTTTGAATATTTCATATAGAGGGAGTCACATAATATTTGAACTTTTTGATCTGGCTTAAGCATAAGGTTTTCAAGTTTCATCTACTTAGCATTTCAAAGTTTATCACTTAGCATAAGGTTTTCAAGGTTTATCTACATTGTAGCAAACATCAATACTCCCTTCATTTTATGGTTGAATAGTATTCCATTGTATGGATATACTACATTTTGTTTATCCATCATCATATGATAGACATTTGGGTTACTTCCATCCTTGTTTGGCTACTGTAAAAAAGACTACTGTGAACATTCATGTGAAAGCCTTTGTTTGAATACCTGTTTTCAATTAATTAGAGTATATAGTAGAATTGTTGGGCCACATGGTAACTAAAATTAAACTTTTTAAGGAACCAAAAGACTGTTTCCTATTACAGTAGCATCATTTAGCATTCCAACCAACAACATATGGAAGATTCACTTTCTGGACATCATGTCATCACTTGTTATTTTTCTTCATTATTATTATGATACTTATCCTAATAGGTGTGAAGTGGCATTTTAGTGTGATACAGATGTCCTTTTTCTATAACTAATGATATTAAGCATCTTTTGATGTGCTTACATTTTCCTTGAGGAACTTTCTATTCAAGTACCATGCCATTTTTATACTTGGGTTGCTTGCCTTTTTGTTGTTGAGTTATAAGGATTCTTTATATTTTCTGGATATTAAACTTATCAGATATACAACTTGCAAATATTTTCTCCCATTCTTTTGGATTGACTTTATATTTTCTTTTTCTCTTTTTTTACTGATTGATAAGAACTGTACATTTTGGGGGTATACATGATAGTTTGATACATACATACAATGTGTATTGCTCAAATTAGGAAAATTGAGATATCTATCACCATTAGCATTTATCTTCTATGTTGTGAACATTCCAATTCTTCTCTCTTAATTATTTTTAAAATATATAATACACTATTGTTAACTATTGTCACTCTACTGTACTATCAACATGAGATCTTATTCCCTCTTTCTAACTGTATTTTTTGTATCCATTACAAAAAATTAACCAATCACTCATCATTCCCCTCACCACCCATCCAATTCTTAAATCTAAGATCTAAAACTATGAAACTCCTAGAAGAAAACATTGGGGAAACTCTTTAAGACATCTTTTTATATTTATGCTTTTAGTCTCAATTTCATTTATTCTTGCTCTGATCTTTATGATTTATTTCCTTCTACTATTTTTAGCTCTGGTTTATTCTTGCTTTTCTAGTTTCCTGAGGTGCATCATTAGGTTGTTTATTTGAAATCTTTCCATTTTTTTTATGTAGGCATTTACTGCTATAAACTTCCCTCTTAGTACTTCTTTTGCTGTAGCTCATTGACTTTAGTATATTGTCTTTTCACTTTCCTTTATTTCAAGAAATTATTTAAATTCCTTCTTAATTTCTTCATTAGCCAATAGTTAGTCAGGAACACATAACTTCCATGTGTTTGTATAGTTTCCAAGGTGCCTCTTATTGATTTCCAGTTTTATTCACTGTGGTCAGAAAATACACTTAGTATGATCTTGATTTCTTTGAATTTGTTGAGATTGGTTTTGTGGCATTGCTTATGGTCTGTCCTAGAAAATATTCCACATGCTAATGAGAGGAATATGTATTCTGTGGAAGTTTGGTGAAATGTTTCGTAAATGTCATTTAGGTCTAATGTGTAGGTTAACTCTACTTTTTCTTTGTTGATTTTCTGTCTGGATGATCTGTCCATTACTGAGAGTAGGGTGTTGAAGACCCCCACTATTATTATATTGCAGTCTATCTCTCCCTTTAGATCTATTAATGTTTGCTTTATATATTAAGGAGCTTCAGTGTTAGGTACATATAGGTTTATAATTGTCGTATCTCTGATATAGTGTAAATGTTTGTCCTCTCCATATCTCATCTTGAAATGTGATCCCAAGTATTGGAGGTGGGCATAGTAGGAATGTTTAGTTCATGGGAGAAGATCCTTAATGAATGTTTTGGTGTCCTCCTCAGTGTAATGAGTGAGTTCTCACTCTAGTAGTTTATGCAAGAGCTGGTTGTTTAAAAGAGCCTGGCATCTCACTCCTGCTCTCCCTTTCACTATGTGACATGCCTGCTCCCCCTTCAGATTCTACCATGATGGAAGCTTCCTGAGCCCTCACCAGAAGCAGATGGTGGCAATATGCTTCTTGTACAGTCTGCAAAACCATAAGCCCAAATAAACTTGTCTTCTTTATAAATTACTCAGCCTCAGG
The DNA here is from genome assembly GCF_002776525.5 of Piliocolobus tephrosceles. Taxonomy (NCBI): domain Eukaryota; kingdom Metazoa; phylum Chordata; class Mammalia; order Primates; family Cercopithecidae; genus Piliocolobus; species Piliocolobus tephrosceles. The sequence continues at coordinate 2,817 of NW_022320604.1, forward strand.
TATTTCTGTATAGCAATACAAAAAGGATTAATACAATTTTCTTGTTGAATTGACCATTTTATCATCATATAGTGACTTTGTCTTTTGTTATATTATTTCATTTGAAGTCTATTTTAGCTGATGTAAGTGTAGCTACTCTTGACCTTTTCCAGTTTCCAGTTGTATGGAATATATTTTTCCCTTCCTTTACTATCAGTCTATATGTGACTTTATAAGTGAAGTGAGTATATTGAAGCCAGCATACGGTTGGGTCTTGTTTATTTATAAATTCACCCAATCAATACCTATTAACTGGAGAACTGGGATTATTTACATTCAGTGTTAATTTTGATAAATAATTTTGATAAATTACTACTGCCATTGTGTTGCTTGTTTTC
>NW_022320605.1:0-3193 GCF_002776525.5 Piliocolobus tephrosceles
GAAAACAAGCAACACAATGGCAGTAGTAATTTATCAAAATTATTTATCAAAATTAACACTGAATGTAAATAATCCCAGTTCTCCAGTTAATAGGTATTGATTGGGTGAATTTATAAATAAACAAGACCCAACCGTATGCTGGCTTCAATATACTCACTTCACTTATAAAGTCACATATAGACTGATAGTAAAGGAAGGGAAAAATATATTCCATACAACTGGAAACTGGAAAAGGTCAAGAGTAGCTACACTTACATCAGCTAAAATAGACTTCAAATGAAATAATATAACAAAAGACAAAGTCACTATATGATGATAAAATGGTCAATTCAACAAGAAAATTGTATTAATCCTTTTTGTATTGCTATACAGAAATACCTGAGGCTGAGTAATTTATAAAGAAGACAAGTTTATTTGGGCTTATGGTTTTGCAGACTGTACAAGAAGCATATTGCCACCATCTGCTTCTGGTGAGGGCTCAGGAAGCTTCCATCATGGTAGAATCTGAAGGGGGAGCAGGCATGTCACATAGTGAAAGGGAGAGCAGGAGTGAGATGCCAGGCTCTTTTAAACAACCAGCTCTTGCATAAACTACTAGAGTGAGAACTCACTCATTACACTGAGGAGGACACCAAAACATTCATTAAGGATCTTCTCCCATGAACTAAACATTCCTACTATGCCCACCTCCAATACTTGGGATCACATTTCAAGATGAGATATGGAGAGGACAAACATTTACACTATATCAGAGATACGACAATTATAAACCTATATGTACCTAACACTGAAGCTCCTTAATATATAAAGCAAACATTAATAGATCTAAAGGGAGAGATAGACTGCAATATAATAATAGTGGGGGTCTTCAACACCCTACTCTCAGTAATGGACAGATCATCCAGACAGAAAATCAACAAAGAAAAAGTAGAGTTAACCTACACATTAGACCTAAATGACATTTACGAAACATTTCACCAAACTTCCACAGAATACATATTCCTCTCATTAGCATGTGGAATATTTTCTAGGACAGACCATAAGCAATGCCACAAAACCAATCTCAACAAATTCAAAGAAATCAAGATCATACTAAGTGTATTTTCTGACCACAGTGAATAAAACTGGAAATCAATAAGAGGCACCTTGGAAACTATACAAACACATGGAAGTTATGTGTTCCTGACTAACTATTGGCTAATGAAGAAATTAAGAAGGAATTTAAATAATTTCTTGAAATAAAGGAAAGTGAAAAGACAATATACTAAAGTCAATGAGCTACAGCAAAAGAAGTACTAAGAGGGAAGTTTATAGCAGTAAATGCCTACATAAAAAAAATGGAAAGATTTCAAATAAACAACCTAATGATGCACCTCAGGAAACTAGAAAAGCAAGAATAAACCAGAGCTAAAAATAGTAGAAGGAAATAAATCATAAAGATCAGAGCAAGAATAAATGAAATTGAGACTAAAAGCATAAATATAAAAAGATGTCTTAAAGAGTTTCCCCAATGTTTTCTTCTAGGAGTTTCATAGTTTTAGATCTTAGATTTAAGAATTGGATGGGTGGTGAGGGGAATGATGAGTGATTGGTTAATTTTTTGTAATGGATACAAAAAATACAGTTAGAAAGAGGGAATAAGATCTCATGTTGATAGTACAGTAGAGTGACAATAGTTAACAATAGTGTATTATATATTTTAAAAATAATTAAGAGAGAAGAATTGGAATGTTCACAACATAGAAGATAAATGCTAATGGTGATAGATATCTCAATTTTCCTAATTTGAGCAATACACATTGTATGTATGTATCAAACTATCATGTATACCCCCAAAATGTACAGTTCTTATCAATCAGTAAAAAAAGAGAAAAAGAAAATATAAAGTCAATCCAAAAGAATGGGAGAAAATATTTGCAAGTTGTATATCTGATAAGTTTAATATCCAGAAAATATAAAGAATCCTTATAACTCAACAACAAAAAGGCAAGCAACCCAAGTATAAAAATGGCATGGTACTTGAATAGAAAGTTCCTCAAGGAAAATGTAAGCACATCAAAAGATGCTTAATATCATTAGTTATAGAAAAAGGACATCTGTATCACACTAAAATGCCACTTCACACCTATTAGGATAAGTATCATAATAATAATGAAGAAAAATAACAAGTGATGACATGATGTCCAGAAAGTGAATCTTCCATATGTTGTTGGTTGGAATGCTAAATGATGCTACTGTAATAGGAAACAGTCTTTTGGTTCCTTAAAAAGTTTAATTTTAGTTACCATGTGGCCCAACAATTCTACTATATACTCTAATTAATTGAAAACAGGTATTCAAACAAAGGCTTTCACATGAATGTTCACAGTAGTCTTTTTTACAGTAGCCAAACAAGGATGGAAGTAACCCAAATGTCTATCATATGATGATGGATAAACAAAATGTAGTATATCCATACAATGGAATACTATTCAACCATAAAATGAAGGGAGTATTGATGTTTGCTACAATGTAGATAAACCTTGAAAACCTTATGCTAAGTGATAAACTTTGAAATGCTAAGTAGATGAAACTTGAAAACCTTATGCTTAAGCCAGATCAAAAAGTTCAAATATTATGTGACTCCCTCTATATGAAATATTCAAAAGAGATAAATCCATAGAGACTAATGGAAGATTGGTTGTTGGCAAGGGCTAGGTGAGGTGGAACTGGGGAGTGACTGCTTAGTGAGTATGAGGTTTTCTTTTGAGGTGATAAAAATATTTTGGAATATGATCAAGGTGGTTGTTTCACAACCTTGTAAATGTTCTAAATTCCACTGAACTGTACAGTTTAAAGTGGTTAATTTTATGTTATGTTAATTTCACTTCAACAAAAATTATATAGATTTATAATTAAATAAAGTATATAAAAACAAGGGCAGTAAAACTCAAAACCCATCACTTTCTAATTATTTATAATCTATGTTGCTGAATCCAAGTCTATATTTTTTTCATTGCATATATGTGTGTGTGTGTAAAGAAGAGGGAGAGGGTATATGATATAATGATGTGTTACTTTGCATGTCTCACAATTTTATTTTTATTATTTTTTTTCTCAGCCAACAGATTTAACTTTATTTATTTATTTATTTATTTATTTTTTTAATTATACTTTAAGTTCTAGGGTACATGTGCATAACGTGCAGGTTACA
>NW_022320606.1:0-2119 GCF_002776525.5 Piliocolobus tephrosceles
ATTCCTGAGGCTGTCACAGTGTTCACTGATGGCTCCAGTAATGGCAACGCTGGTTATGTCAGTCCTACAGACAAGCTTATTTCTACCTCTTATACCTCTGAGGCAGAGTTAATTGCTGTGACTACTGCCTTACAAGATTTCTCCAAACCTTTAAATAGTGCCTCTGATTCTGCTTATGTTGTATATGCCACTAAAAATATAGAAACTGCTACTATCAAACATGTTGATAATTCTGAATTGGTTTCTTTATTTTCAAGGTTACAACATCAACGTAGACACCCTTTCTATATTACACATATTAGATCTCATACCACTTTACCGGGACCCATGTCTGCCATTAACCATAAAGTCAACTGTTTGGTCTTTTTTGCCACCCAAGAAGCTCAGGAGTTCCATAATCTCACTCATGTTAATGCTGCTGGATTAAAAGATAAATTTGCTCTTACCTAAAAACAAGCTAAGTTTATTGTTCACAGCTGGCCTCAGTGTCAGGTCTTCATACTTCCAAATCAAGAACCTGGCATTAATCCCAGAGGCCTAACTCCTAATGCTTTATGGCAAATAGATGTGACTCATGTTAGCTCCTTTGGCAGACTGTCATATGTGCATGATTCTGTGGATACCTTCTCAGGTTTTATCTGGGCTACTTGCCAAATAGGGGAAGGCATGGCCCATGTTAAAGAACATCTGTATTCTTCCTTTGTAGTTATGAGGCTTCCATATCAAATAAAGACAGACAACACCCCTAGATGTGTTAGTAAGGCTTTTGATTTATTTATGCAACAGTAAGGAATTTCCCATATCACTAGAATCCCATACAATCCTCAAAGACAGGCTGTGGTAAAACAGGCCAATTGCACTTAAAAACCCAATTGTCCAAACAGTCTGAACAACAAAAACATAATTTAACTACCCCCCACTCCCAATCACATTTGGCATTGTTTACTTTAAATTTTTTTAATGTTCCTAAAGATAATAATCTAACTGCAACCAAATGCCATTATATAGGCAAAAAATTTTCTCTAAACAAAGGCAAGCCAGTGTTATAGAAAAACTCCCAAACTAATACTTAAGAACCTGGCACAATTATAACGTGAAAGAGAGGATATGCTTGTCTTTCCCCCATAGATCATCAATTCCTTGTCTAGATACCCACCAGGAGACTCATGTTTCAGGTGAATACTGACAATGAAAACCACAAAGAAAAGACATTCATGTCAAGGACCACCCTTAGATATGGTGAGATCTGTGCCAATTCCTCAGAAGCTGGCACACCAAATCACATTAGGTCTGATTCAATCTCCCTCATGGCAATGCAGACCCATCTAACTAATCCCACTTCTCCTGATTACCTTTCTTTTTCTCCTCACAAACCTAAAAATCTCACCATTTCTATTAGCCTAAAAATAATATCCCTCTGTTCTTCTCTCCCTCCTTCAGCACCCAATCTCGCTTACAATAGATTTTATTTAATGATTCTCCTCTTTAAACAATATGAAATCTGGGCACCTTGAAAAAAGAACAGGAGATGTTCAGGGAACAAAGGAGATAACCATTAGGCAGAACAGAGCCAAATTTCTCTTCTTTCAAAAGCAAATAGGAGAAATATCACTGAATTCTTTTTCTCAGCAAGGAACATCCCTGAGAAGGAGAATGCCTTCCTAAGGGGAGGCCTCTGAAATGATCGCTCTAGGAACGTCTGTCTTTTACGGTTGCAGATAAGAGATGAAAGAAGCCCCAGTCTCCTGTAGTGCTCCCAGGCCTATTAGGATGAGGAGAATCTCGCCAAATAAATTTTGGTCAGACTGGTTGTCTGCTCTCAAACCCTGTCTCCTGATAAGATGTTATCAATGACAATGCGTGCCTGAAACTTCATTAGCAATTTTAATTTCGCCTCGGTCCTGTGATCTTGCCCCTTGCTTCTATTTGCCTTGTAATATTTTACTACCTTGTGAAGCACATGATTTCTGTGACCCACACCCTATTTGTACACTCCCTCCCCTTTTAAAAATCACTAATAAAAACTTGCTGGTTTTGCAGCTTTGGGGGGCATCACAGAACCTGCCGACATGTGATATCTCTCCCGGACACCCAGCTTTAACATTTGTCTCTTTTGTAC
>NW_022320607.1:0-2119 GCF_002776525.5 Piliocolobus tephrosceles
GTACAAAAGAGACAAATGTTAAAGCTGGGTGTCCGGGAGAGATATCACATGTCGGCAGGTTCTGTGATGCCCCCCAAAGCTGCAAAACCAGCAAGTTTTTATTAGTGATTTTTAAAAGGGGAGGGAGTGTACAAATAGGGTGTGGGTCACAGAAATCATGTGCTTCACAAGGTAGTAAAATATTACAAGGCAAATAGAAGCAAGGGGCAAGATCACAGGACCGAGGCGAAATTAAAATTGCTAATGAAGTTTCAGGCACGCATTGTCATTGATAACATCTTATCAGGAGACAGGGTTTGAGAGCAGACAACCAGTCTGACCAAAATTTATTTGGCGAGATTCTCCTCATCCTAATAGGCCTGGGAGCACTACAGGAGACTGGGGCTTCTTTCATCTCTTATCTGCAACCGTAAAAGACAGACGTTCCTAGAGCGATCATTTCAGAGGCCTCCCCTTAGGAAGGCATTCTCCTTCTCAGGGATGTTCCTTGCTGAGAAAAAGAATTCAGTGATATTTCTCCTATTTGCTTTTGAAAGAAGAGAAATTTGGCTCTGTTCTGCCTAATGGTTATCTCCTTTGTTCCCTGAACATCTCCTGTTCTTTTTTCAAGGTGCCCAGATTTCATATTGTTTAAAGAGGAGAATCATTAAATAAAATCTATTGTAAGCGAGATTGGGTGCTGAAGGAGGGAGAGAAGAACAGAGGGATATTATTTTTAGGCTAATAGAAATGGTGAGATTTTTAGGTTTGTGAGGAGAAAAAGAAAGGTAATCAGGAGAAGTGGGATTAGTTAGATGGGTCTGCATTGCCATGAGGGAGATTGAATCAGACCTAATGTGATTTGGTGTGCCAGCTTCTGAGGAATTGGCACAGATCTCACCATATCTAAGGGTGGTCCTTGACATGAATGTCTTTTCTTTGTGGTTTTCATTGTCAGTATTCACCTGAAACATGAGTCTCCTGGTGGGTATCTAGACAAGGAATTGATGATCTATGGGGGAAAGACAAGCATATCCTCTCTTTCACGTTATAATTGTGCCAGGTTCTTAAGTATTAGTTTGGGAGTTTTTCTATAACACTGGCTTGCCTTTGTTTAGAGAAAATTTTTTGCCTATATAATGGCATTTGGTTGCAGTTAGATTATTATCTTTAGGAACATTAAAAAAATTTAAAGTAAACAATGCCAAATGTGATTGGGAGTGGGGGGTAGTTAAATTATGTTTTTGTTGTTCAGACTGTTTGGACAATTGGGTTTTTAAGTGCAATTGGCCTGTTTTACCACAGCCTGTCTTTGAGGATTGTATGGGATTCTAGTGATATGGGAAATTCCTTACTGTTGCATAAATAAATCAAAAGCCTTACTAACACATCTAGGGGTGTTGTCTGTCTTTATTTGATATGGAAGCCTCATAACTACAAAGGAAGAATACAGATGTTCTTTAACATGGGCCATGCCTTCCCCTATTTGGCAAGTAGCCCAGATAAAACCTGAGAAGGTATCCACAGAATCATGCACATATGACAGTCTGCCAAAGGAGCTAACATGAGTCACATCTATTTGCCATAAAGCATTAGGAGTTAGGCCTCTGGGATTAATGCCAGGTTCTTGATTTGGAAGTATGAAGACCTGACACTGAGGCCAGCTGTGAACAATAAACTTAGCTTGTTTTTAGGTAAGAGCAAATTTATCTTTTAATCCAGCAGCATTAACATGAGTGAGATTATGGAACTCCTGAGCTTCTTGGGTGGCAAAAAAGACCAAACAGTTGACTTTATGGTTAATGGCAGACATGGGTCCCGGTAAAGTGGTATGAGATCTAATATGTGTAATATAGAAAGGGTGTCTACGTTGATGTTGTAACCTTGAAAATAAAGAAACCAATTCAGAATTATCAACATGTTTGATAGTAGCAGTTTCTATATTTTTAGTGGCATATACAACATAAGCAGAATCAGAGGCACTATTTAAAGGTTTGGAGAAATCTTGTAAGGCAGTAGTCACAGCAATTAACTCTGCCTCAGAGGTATAAGAGGTAGAAATAAGCTTGTCTGTAGGACTGACATAACCAGCGTTGCCATTACTGGAGCCATCAGTGAACACTGTGACAGCCTCAGGAAT
>NW_022320608.1:0-5493 GCF_002776525.5 Piliocolobus tephrosceles
AGCTGTGCTCGGGACCCCTCTCTCTTGCCCTCCTGACTACGCCTGTACGGAGAGAGGTCCGGGTTCGAACCTGCAATAAAGTGATCCCGGCCGCTTGGCTTTGACTTCGGTTTCTGGTGGTCGTCTTTGAGGGGGGTCTTGGAACTCAGGGCACAACATTTGGGGGCTCTCCTGGGATTCCCCCCCCAAGCCCACCAGACTCCAGGTCAATGGGTCATCACTAATCAGTAAGTAAGCCGGCTTTGTCTCTGTTCGTCTTTGTCTCTCTGAGGAATCCCGCGGGATCTGTACTGAGGTTGGCATAGTCTTGGCGGACGCGCTATAAGACAGCCACCAGGGACTGGTAGGAGACGTCCTCTGGTGCCCATCTGGGGCCTCTGTATTCTGTTGGCCCGTCTGACTCTGATCGGGAACTAAACCCGAAATGCGCTTGCGGAACTGTTGTCTGTTGTTGCTGTTGTAGACTGTTACTTGTTTAGAACTCGCTTTCACTTTTCAGGAGCTGCTGGACGAGACAAAAGTTACTTCAAATCCTGTTACTGATATTTCTCTGTATCCCTTTCTCTACCTCCAGGGGTTCTTGAAATGGGTGGCGCCCAAAGTACGCCACTCTCTCTCCTTGTAAATAACTTTAAAGATGTCAAAGCTAGGGGCTATGACCTTAGTGTAGAGCTAAAGAAAGGAAAATTGATAACCTGCCGCTTAGAGTGGCCGACTTTCGGCGTAGGGTGGCCTCCCGAGGGAACATTTTGCCTCCCTATTATCACTAAGGTAAAAACTAAAATTTTCCTACCAGGACGTTCGGGGCATCCTGATTAGATCCCCTACATCTTGATATGGCAAGACCTTGTGGAAAACCCGCCACCCTGGCTAACTCCTTTCATACTGGCCCCGGAGCCATGTAAAGCACTGGTCGCACGACCAGTGGAAAACTCTCACAAGCCAAAAACTCCATCCGCCGCCCCCCCGTCCCTGTGTTGCCCGACAGTCAGGACCCTCTGTCTTTGGAACCCCCACCTTATCTCCCTCAGCCCGATCCTCAACTTCAGGCCCCGCCGGCTGCTCTCCCGGGAGGGCACGAGGAACGAGAGGCAGCAGCCGCGCCAGTGGCAATCGAGAACAAAAGTAATTCTGGGGGACCAGTGGGACGAACGCGTGGATGCGCCCAACGCGAGACAGTCCCGCGGCCCCCTGATTCCACTATAGCACTCCCCTTAAGAGAAATAGGACCCCCTGATGATACGGGTAACCCTAGGCTCCAGTATTGGCCATTTTCCACCAGTGACTTATACAACTGGAAAACCCAGAATGCCCGGTTCTCAGATAACCCCAAAGACCTAACAACCCTTCTATTATGTTCACCCACCAACCCACCTGGGATGACTGTCAGCAGCTCCTCCGGATTCTGTTCACGACGGAGGAGCGAGAAAGAATACAGGTTGAGGCCAGAAAACTGGTTCCCGGAGATGACGGCCAGCCGACCGCCAATCCTGACCTCATCAATGCAGCTTTCCCTCTCACCAGACCTACATGGGATTACAACATGGCAGAAGGTAGGGGAAGGCTACTCGTTTATCGCCAGACTCTAATGGCGGGTCTCCGGGCTGCCACTCGCAAGCCCACTAATTTGGCCAAGGTATACTCTGTATTGCAGGGAAAAACAGAAAGCCCAGCTGTCTATTTAGAAAGGTTAATGGAAGCCTTTAGGCAGTTTACCCCTATGGACCCAGAAGCTCCTGAAAACCAGGCAGCTGTTGTTATGTCCTTTGTAAACCAGGCAGCCCCAGACATTAAGAAAAAACTCCAAAAATTAGAAGATTTAGAGGGAATTACGCCCCACATCCGCTGGCTCTTAGATCAAGGAGTTCTGTGCGCCTGTCATTCGCCGTGGAACACTCCGTTGTTACCTGTCCGTAAACCTAATAGTAAAGACTATAGGCCGGTGCAAGATTTGAGAGAAGTCAACAAAAGAGTCATGGACATACACCCCACCGTACCCAACCCATATACCCTCTTAAGTACTTTGAACCCTGAAAAACAATGGTATACTGTCTTGGATTTAAAGGATGCTTTTTTCAGCCTACCCTTGGCTCCCAAAAGTCAAGAGCTTTTTGCATTTGAATGGACAGACCCCGAGAGGGGTATAAACGGCCAGCTAACATGGACCAGATTGCCACAGGGATTCAAGAACTCGCCAACCCTGTTCGACGAAGCCCTCCATGAAGATCTGGGTGAGTACCGACGGCAACACCCTGAAATAACTCTTTTGCAGTATGTTGATGATCTTTTAGTAGCGGCCAAATCCCCGGAAAACTGTGTTCAAGGAACCGAATACCTCCTAAAGACTTTGGGGAAGCTAGGCTACCGGGCCTCAGCAACAAAGGCTCAAATCTGCAAATCAGAGGTAACCTATCTGGGATACCTGTCAAAAGGGGGGCAACGTTGGTTAACCAGTGCCTGGAAAGAGACAGTCCTACGTATCCCTAGACCCCAATCAACGCGACAAGTAAGAGAATTCCTGGGGTCAGCGGGGTTCTGTAGGTTATGGATACCCGGGTTTGCAGAGTTAGCCAAGCCCCTATACCAGGCAACAAAGGAATAGCAGCCCTTCAATTGGACGGAAGAGGCTGAGTTGGCCTTCCAACAGATCAAAACCGCTCTGTTATCAGCCCCCGCGCTGGGACTCCCTGAGGTCTCCAAGCCCTTCCACTTATACGTGGACGAAAGCAGGGGCGTTGCCAAAGCGGTATTAACTCAGTATTTAGGCCCCTGGCGGAGGCCAGTTGCCTATTTGTCAAAAAAATTGGACCCAGTAGCCGCAGGATGGCCTCCCTGCCTCGGAATAATCGCAGCAACCGCTTTGATGGTGCGAGATGCTGATAAACTGATCATGGGCCAGGAACTACTGGTCACTACTCCACATGCCATCGAAGGCGTTCTCAGCCGCCTGATCGATGGATTAGCAATGCCCGGCTCACCCACTACCAGGGGCTACTGCTAAACCCCCTCAGGATAACCTTCCTGCCCCCAACGACCCTGAACCCTGCGTCACTACTGCCAAATCCGGACTTAGAAACCCCGTTCCATGACTGCTCCGAGATATTGGCCCAGGTGCACGGAGTCAGGGAAGACCTGCAAGACCGCCCACTGCCGGACGCCGACCTCATCTGGTTCACCGATGGGAGCAGTTTCGTCTACCAAGGACAAAGGTATGCAGGGGCGGCGGTAACTTCAGAAACCGAAATAGTTTGGGCAGAGCCTTTGCCCCCGGGGACATCAGCTCAAAAAGCTGAATTGGTGGCTTTAACCCAAGCCCTAAAAATGGGAAGAGACCACAAACTGACAATATATACTGACAGTCGGTATGCTTTAGCTACCGCCCACATACATGGGGCAATATACAGAGAAAGGGGGCTCCTCACGGCAGAAGGAAAAAATATCAAAAATAAGGAAGAAATCCTAGCCTTACTAGCAGCCCTTTGGGGACCCAGAAAGCTAGCAATAGTCCACTGCCCAGGACACCAAAAGGCTACTGACTCAGTCTCCCGAGGAAATAACTTGGCCAATCAGACTGCTAAAAATGTGGCTAAAACTCTCACACAACTACTAGCCCTACAACTACCTGACCTGGGGCCCAAAGAGTTACCCCCAAATCCAGAATACTCAGAGAGTGACCTTCAGTGGATAGACAAACTTCCCATGGCCCAAATCCTTAATAATTGGTGGAAAGACTCTGAAAATAACATCATACTCCCAGAAAAATTAGGACAACGAGTGTTAGAACAAATCCATCGGAGCACCCATTTAGGCTCGCAGCGAATACTGGACTTAATAAGACGCTCTAAACTAAAAATTAAAGACGCCTCCAGAAAGGCTGATCAAGTAGTCAAAAAATGTGCAGTTTGCCAACTCAATAAGGCAGGTAACCAACTCCAAAGCAGTGGAAAAAGGCAGAGAGGAGACAGACCTGGGGCCTATTGGGAAGTTGACTTCACAGAAATAAAACCAGGAAAATATGGATATAAATACTTGCTAGTCTTTGTAGATACCTTTTCAGGATGGACGGAAGCTTTCCCCGCAAAGAGAGAGACTGCTCAGGTTGTGGTGAAAAAAATCCTAGAAGAAATCTTGCCCAGGTATGGATTCCCAGTTATGATAGGATCAGACAATGGGCCTGCCTTCGTCGCTAAGGTAAGTCAGGGACTGGCTTCCATTCTCGGGGCTGATTGGAAATTACATTGTGCATACCGCCCCCAGAGCTCAGGGCAGGTAGAAAGAATGAATAGAACATTAAAAGAGACCCTAACTAAATTGACCATGGAGACTGGCGCTAACTGGGTATTCCTTCTCCCCTACTCTCTGTTCAGAGTGCATAACTCCCCTTACAAATTAGGACTTACCCCTTATGAAATTATGTATGGCCGGCCTCTCCCTATCATCCCTGACCTGAAAGACAATCTCATTAAAACTGGAGCCGATGATAGTCTTAAACTCTTATTCTCCCTACAAACTCTACAGAAAGTTCATGAGGAGGTCTGGCCTAACCTAAGAGAGCTGTACAAAACAGGACCTCCACCCGAACCACATCAGTTCCAGCCAGGAGATTGGGTTCTCATCAAACGCCATTGGCAAGAGACCTTAGAGCCGAGGTGGAAAGGACCGTTCCAGATAATCTTGACAACACCAACCGCACTCAAGGTGGGAGGAATCGCCGCCTGGATCACACACGCCAAACCAGTGGATCCAGTCTCGGACCTCGTCGGACCGTCAGCGGCTTGGACGATCGACCAGACTAAAGACAATCCTTTAAAACTCACCTTGCGCCGTTAACAACCTAAACTGTAAATATGATATCCCTTTCCCTCACAACGCTTTTGCTTGTACAGGCCTTTATCTGGGAGACCTAATCACAGGGGGCCTCATCCCCGTTTGCTTGGTGTTTTTACTTAACTGAGAATTGGACCGACCATGCCCAGACACAAAAAGAGAGCCAGGTCTTGGCAACGGCTGACTGCCACCCTGCAGAATGTCAAACGGCCATCTATCTAAATTTCTCTGATTTTGCCGCACAACCGGGAAAGGTCACCCCCGCTATCTGTTTTCTTTTTGACCAACAAATCACCTATTGTAAAAATTCTTGGGTCGAACAGAATGTCGGTTGTCTCTATGGGTCCTGTAAAATCCACACTGTCCAACTAATGGTCCTTAGAGCCCAGTACCAGCCCGTCATAACAGCAGAGTCAGACATCTAAGACCCAAGATTGGCTCTTAAAAGACACCTGTTAAAAGGGGGGAATGAAAAGACTAAAAGGCAGAAATGAAATCCACAGGCAGACAGCCCGGGCAGCTGGGCCTGGTTAAAGATCGACCCCTGACCTAACCGGTTATATTATCTATAAATTCCAGACGTTGTATGGACAAGCGTTGTGAAAGTCCCTGTCCTGTTCTGTTCTGTTCTGTTCTGATTACCGGTGCTTGCAGCCCCCAGTCACG
>NW_022320609.1:0-5652 GCF_002776525.5 Piliocolobus tephrosceles
AAAAAAAAAAAAAAAAAAGAAAAAAAACTTGGCCTCAAAGGATAGCTAACAGATCAGTTAACAACTAAATAACCTTAATCTCACTATCTCTTATCCAAACATGATTATCATTAGTAATAAATCTTATTAAATTTGGGCTCAGATTAAATATTTCCTGGTCTCTAGTTAAAATTTCCCTAAGTAAAAAGCGATTTAAGTTTGTTGTGTAGGTGAATCTAGGATTTCCTTGAAGCTTACCAAAATTTTGATTCCAAAGGTATGGAGGCACCTGCAGTTATTCAACACACAGAAAGTGTTGTGACGAATGATGAAAAGAAAATGTTGGTAAATCGTGTAATTTAGTGTGCTTATATGCAACTTAATTAATGTAAAGGTTTATAAAGTAGGCTAATACCAAAATTCAATTTGACTAAGGTCAAAATTAATTCAGAGATGTAAATTGGTAAAGATACTGAATGCTAGCATTCATTATTGACAGACGAAAAGAAAAAAGAGAACTTTGGGATAGTTAATGATTTTGTCAGAAAACAGGCTTATCCATTGTTCTTACAAACACATGTCTTATTTCATATGTATAATGAAATGTGTTGTAAGACATAATACCGGGACAGTGGATTGCGATCAAGCAAACTCTTTTAGACACTACACTAATATGTATGCCACTCATTAAAGCTATGAAGTAAATTCATAATTTTTTAGCTATCTTCTCTCTGACTCTTTCTTCTTGGTGAAAAAGAAACATCAATAAGAAATAAGCAAAAGCCTTTCTGGGATGTTGATCACTAAAATTTCAAGTTCAGAGTGATAAGATGAAGCACAAGAGGAAAAAATAGATTTCTAAAAACATCATTAGTATGTTCTGGTTCTTTTATAAGGCCCACTTATATCGCTGTATTTAATTTTTTATCTTGACAGTTATGTGAGAGATACTAAAATGTCCAGTCTATTTCTGAAGAGGCTGTGAATCAATGACATTAAGTGACTTGTACAAAGTTATATAATTAAAAAACAGTAAAGTCTCCTGTTTCTAAGTCCCACAATCTATGTACAACCCAAAATGCTTTTAAAGGAAAATACCATCATTCTTCTCATGTGCCCTCTCTCAAGGTACCCTTAAAGATACAGCCACCATCCACACACAGAGAAATGCCTCTGTGCCCCTGTGCTTGGCTCTTCCAAGTCCTATGCCCTTTTTATGGCCTTGTAGCTGATGCTCCTTATCCCTTGCTTAATTTGGCCCTTCAAGATACTTTCGTAATAAATGAAGTTATATCACTGACTTTTTCCCAAAGGATTCTGACAATTGGAGTCATGTGTAAGCATTGTTTCATACAGTATTTTCATGATAGTAGAAAAAAGATTTGGGATGTTTGATCTCTACCTTATTGATATCAATTTGGGGGTATTAATTGCATAAATGTTAACACCGTTACTGAACTTTAAAAGGACAAAAGTATTCCAGTTGTGTTGGTTACACACATTGCAATAAATTGTGATTTTATTCATTAAGACATCTAGCAAATATAGTCTCTATTTCATAACTTTCTGTCAGCCCTCAACCATGACTTTTTTTCTTTTACCCATCAATGACAAAAAAAATGTATTCTTACTTAATTACTGCTCTTTCACTTTTAGCAAAGCTATTACATAGTCAGCAGAAAACAGGCCTGGAGCATTTCTCACCATCATGTTTATTAAGAGCAGCTCAGGATCACATAAGGTGAGAATTATATTTCCTATGTAAGCAGGTGGGTATGCAAGATTGTAAAAAGAGAGCCTCAGTGAAAGAGTCCCGATGAGTAGGAGCAGATCATTATAACAGATGATGTGGGCAGACATCCCGCTGATACTTAGTACGGCTTAACACAGCCAGAACGGAATAAAACTTAATAGTGGTCAAGGTGGAGAGAAGGGATGAGTACTAATAAAGTAAACACAGCACATCCTGAGGTTATATTCTGCTTCTCCTTTAAGTTAACACTGTACTGCAAAGAGAAAAGTTTTAGAGCTATATTCCAGTTACTGGCACTGGGGGAAAATGTCTACGAAACTTTTCATGTATTTTCTTGATAAGATTTTTCCTTTTTGATTTTAACAGACAAAAATTATAATGTTTGCCTTATTACCTAGATGATAGTTATTAAAGTACAAAAAATCCTTAAGCAGGTTATTAGCATCTTTAAAATATTTTAAAATTAAAGACATACTCCAAGTTCATGATAATTTTTAAAAACCTTTCTGCAAAGGAATATATTTTTTTAAAAAATCAAGCCATAAATATGTGTGTATGTGGTAGAGATTTCAAATAGAAAAGAACATCAAAGTTTTAGTATGTTAGCACTTCTTAATGCTACTTACTGGAAGACACCAGTTAGACGAAGTGAAAAACATAAATAAAATGGTGTAATTATTCCGGTATACACACATGACTTGTGCTTTCTAAAATATTATCAGTGAAAATAAATTTAAATATTCAAGAATTATTCCTTCATGAAGACATTTCCATTTCATTTTGAGGCTGTAAAACTCTTAAAGGACCACACTTCCCATCTTAATCTTTGCATCCAGAAAAAGAGATTAGAAAAATGGAATCAACATCTTAAGGTCCGTAATTTCAGGAACTTGGCAGAATTAGACCACAGTAGGTTAATCTGAGTTGAACTAGGATGATTGCAAAATGCAATATTTTTACAAACCATGTTTAATCTCTCATATTTTCCTCTAAAATGCAGATGATTTTGATTTTTCTAAAGCCCCTCTGTGTCTGTTTTCCTATTATTATTTCACTATTATCCTGCATCGAAAACCTTACAAAACAATAAATTGAGTTTTAATTTGAAAAGTTTTGTTATTTCATATTTCCTTTCTATTTTCTCTGATCAAGTGTCAAAATGAGAGCAACCCAAGTGAGAGAAAGGAAAAGGAAAGGACTGAAAACAAATGGCTGCTAATGCAGCTACATGGAGGAGACGGGCAACAGGAGAACATCAATTTCAAGTGGTTCTCAATAGGGCACTAAAAACCTTAGCGAAAAGGTACCTCTTTACCATTTTAGAGAAAATATAAAATTCTAAGGATATGATCAGAGAGAGAAGGAGAAATGGGGGAATATTATATCTTAGCATCAGAAGCCATTGAAAATCTCAGAGTGGATAAAGTTATAGCACACATGGTTTTGAGAACTTTTGTTAGTTGCATGAATATTGTTATTTGATACTCTTTAGTGTGAAAGTAACTCAAGAATGTCCATGGATTGGCTACAATATTTTTAAATTTTTTTCCCTGCTATTGACTTCTCTTATGTTATTTCTGTGATTATGCTTGTATGCAAAAATAAAATTATCGGATACCATGCGTCATGACATGGATGAGCACAGATTCATTGGATGAATTGGAATCTAATCACTTATTACACAAAGCAGATTTTGTTTACATGTATTAACATTTTATCTTACGTTGGCCACATAAGAGACACATAAATACCATTTGATAATGACAGTATGGGGAGAAGTGAGATTCACAAGGTTTCTAAGCTCTCCTCATAACTGTAAAGATTATTAGCATTTTCATGCTACCAGGGTACTAATGTTTCTTTATAAAAAGCAGCTATTTGCTGAGCATGGTGACTCACACCCGTAATCCCAGCACTTCGGGAAGCCGAGGCAGGAGGATTCCTCAAGGCCAGAAGTTTGAGACCAGCCTGGGCAACACAGGGAAGGCCCTGCCATCTCTACAAAAAAATTAGCTGGGCATGGATGGTGGCATGCACCTGTGGTCCTATCTACTCAGGAGGCTGAGGCGGGACGATTGCTTGAGCCCTGAGCCCCTGCCCATTTTGAGGCTGCCGTGAGTTATGACTGTGCCACTGCAGGAGCCTGGGCAACACAGTGAGACCCTGCTTTCAAAAAAAAAAAAACCGAACTATTTACCAAAAAAAAAAAAAAAAAAAATCTGACGGATAGTTATTTCCACATTATGGTCATTTCTCCTAAATTCTCACAGCGACGATCTGCTATTCAAGAGTGATTTTGTATCACGAGCATGGGAATGACTGGGTACAAAGCAATCAGGTAAGAGACAGTATAAAAGAGAGGAACAAAAATGGTATGAGGCAGTAGAAGACAGGTTTAAGTAACGATGTGTTGATGGAAGTATTTACACACCTCAAGATCATGCTTGTAATGCATTTAAGAGCAGTAGCCTTTTTAATCACAAAAAAGACTCATTCCATGTTTCAAGAGATCAAGATACAGAGAAAGTCTTGCTTTCCTGCTCTCTTATGTGAATGAAGCACCTATTACAGCACAAAACAGAAATAATTTTTTAAAACAATAGGAAACTAAGGAAAAAGCCTTCAATAAACGGTAGAAAAGAAAGAAGCCTAATAAATACCCTACATGCGGAAAACGGTGAATAAGCAGTATTTTATAGTCGGAGAAAAAGTAAAATCAATTGCATAATGGGAAAATAATTCTCATAGCCAGAATATTCATTTCCTAATTTAGGTTTTTAAAACATAATATCAAATAGGCCCTCTAAAACATTTGAGTCTTACTTTAAAAGAGCCTCAACTACCATTTGTCAAAAGAGTACTTTTCTTGGAGAAAAATTTATCTATATTTTTATACTAGAACATTTTTCCTTTATTTGGTTAGTTCACAGATCCACATGATATGTTGTTAATCATTTTGATCCAAAATGGGTCAAGGAGACATACTAACTTACTGTAAAAATCTTTTAAAAAAAATACAGGGACTATCATGAACCAATGAAATATATGTTGTTAAAGTTTTTTATATGTCCCTTCCAAAATAAATTACTGATTTTAGTGAAACAAAATTTAAGATTTCCTAATTGTTCTCTAAGTAATGTGTCATTTACAATTTTTATAAAAACATACAAATATTGTTCCAAATGTCTTCAGCATTAGACTTAATATTTGTTTCAAATTCCAGATAAAGTCAATATGATGGGCTCTGCACAATTGCTCTTATTTTGTGTTCATCAATACCTATGATCTTGATCTATTTAATATGATTAACCAGAACTAAGGTAAGACCCAGAAGAACAGGGTCTGCGCCTAATTAATTATAGGACTTGGGCATGGCCCTTTTCATTTCTGGACCATATCTTCATCTACAAAAGAAGAAGAAGAAAAAAAAAAAAAGCTGGACTGAATTATCTCTAAAGTCTATTTTTCTATATTAATTATTTTATTATATTTATTTATTTATTTTTGAGACGGAGTTTTGCTCTTTTTGCCCAGGCTGGAATGCAATGGCATGATCTCAGCTCACTGCAACCTCCGCCTCCCGGGTTCAAGCGATTCTCCTGCCTCAGCCTCCCGAGTAGCTGGGATTACAGGCATGCGCCACCACGCCTGGCTAATTTTGTAGTTTTAGTAGAGACAGGGTTTCTCCATGTTGGTCAGGCTGGTCTTGAATTCCCAACCTTACGTGATCCACGCGCCTCGGCCTCCCAAAGTGCTGCGATTACAGGCATGAGCCACCGCGCCTGGCCTATATTAATTATTTTATTGATCAAAAAGTTCTAATTCGGTACTACCCACAGTGTTGGTCTGTGATAAGGTAAGTAGCTTATCTGAGAGCATAAACTACCAAACTGTTACCCTCACCAAAAAAAAAAAAAAAA
>NW_022320610.1:0-5493 GCF_002776525.5 Piliocolobus tephrosceles
CGTGACTGGGGGCTGCAAGCACCGGTAATCAGAACAGAACAGAACAGAACAGGACAGGGACTTTCACAACGCTTGTCCATACAACGTCTGGAATTTATAGATAATATAACCGGTTAGGTCAGGGGTCGATCTTTAACCAGGCCCAGCTGCCCGGGCTGTCTGCCTGTGGATTTCATTTCTGCCTTTTAGTCTTTTCATTCCCCCCTTTTAACAGGTGTCTTTTAAGAGCCAATCTTGGGTCTTAGATGTCTGACTCTGCTGTTATGACGGGCTGGTACTGGGCTCTAAGGACCATTAGTTGGACAGTGTGGATTTTACAGGACCCATAGAGACAACCGACATTCTGTTCGACCCAAGAATTTTTACAATAGGTGATTTGTTGGTCAAAAAGAAAACAGATAGCGGGGGTGACCTTTCCCGGTTGTGCGGCAAAATCAGAGAAATTTAGATAGATGGCCGTTTGACATTCTGCAGGGTGGCAGTCAGCCGTTGCCAAGACCTGGCTCTCTTTTTGTGTCTGGGCATGGTCGGTCCAATTCTCAGTTAAGTAAAAACACCAAGCAAACGGGGATGAGGCCCCCTGTGATTAGGTCTCCCAGATAAAGGCCTGTACAAGCAAAAGCGTTGTGAGGGAAAGGGATATCATATTTACAGTTTAGGTTGTTAACGGCGCAAGGTGAGTTTTAAAGGATTGTCTTTAGTCTGGTCGATCGTCCAAGCCGCTGACGGTCCGACGAGGTCCGAGACTGGATCCACTGGTTTGGCGTGTGTGATCCAGGCGGCGATTCCTCCCACCTTGAGTGCGGTTGGTGTTGTCAAGATTATCTGGAACGGTCCTTTCCACCTCGGCTCTAAGGTCTCTTGCCAATGGCGTTTGATGAGAACCCAATCTCCTGGCTGGAACTGATGTGGTTCGGGTGGAGGTCCTGTTTTGTACAGCTCTCTTAGGTTAGGCCAGACCTCCTCATGAACTTTCTGTAGAGTTTGTAGGGAGAATAAGAGTTTAAGACTATCATCGGCTCCAGTTTTAATGAGATTGTCTTTCAGGTCAGGGATGATAGGGAGAGGCCGGCCATACATAATTTCATAAGGGGTAAGTCCTAATTTGTAAGGGGAGTTATGCACTCTGAACAGAGAGTAGGGGAGAAGGAATACCCAGTTAGCGCCAGTCTCCATGGTCAATTTAGTTAGGGTCTCTTTTAATGTTCTATTCATTCTTTCTACCTGCCCTGAGCTCTGGGGGCGGTATGCACAATGTAATTTCCAATCAGCCCCGAGAATGGAAGCCAGTCCCTGACTTACCTTAGCGACGAAGGCAGGCCCATTGTCTGATCCTATCATAACTGGGAATCCATACCTGGGCAAGATTTCTTCTAGGATTTTTTTCACCACAACCTGAGCAGTCTCTCTCTTTGCGGGGAAAGCTTCCGTCCATCCTGAAAAGGTATCTACAAAGACTAGCAAGTATTTATATCCATATTTTCCTGGTTTTATTTCTGTGAAGTCAACTTCCCAATAGGCCCCAGGTCTGTCTCCTCTCTGCCTTTTTCCACTGCTTTGGAGTTGGTTACCTGCCTTATTGAGTTGGCAAACTGCACATTTTTTGACTACTTGATCAGCCTTTCTGGAGGCGTCTTTAATTTTTAGTTTAGAGCGTCTTATTAAGTCCAGTATTCGCTGCGAGCCTAAATGGGTGCTCCGATGGATTTGTTCTAACACTCGTTGTCCTAATTTTTCTGGGAGTATGATGTTATTTTCAGAGTCTTTCCACCAATTATTAAGGATTTGGGCCATGGGAAGTTTGTCTATCCACTGAAGGTCACTCTCTGAGTATTCTGGATTTGGGGGTAACTCTTTGGGCCCCAGGTCAGGTAGTTGTAGGGCTAGTAGTTGTGTGAGAGTTTTAGCCACATTTTTAGCAGTCTGATTGGCCAAGTTATTTCCTCGGGAGACTGAGTCAGTAGCCTTTTGGTGTCCTGGGCAGTGGACTATTGCTAGCTTTCTGGGTCCCCAAAGGGCTGCTAGTAAGGCTAGGATTTCTTCCTTATTTTTGATATTTTTTCCTTCTGCCGTGAGGAGCCCCCTTTCTCTGTATATTGCCCCATGTATGTGGGCGGTAGCTAAAGCATACCGACTGTCAGTATATATTGTCAGTTTGTGGTCTCTTCCCATTTTTAGGGCTTGGGTTAAAGCCACCAATTCAGCTTTTTGAGCTGATGTCCCCGGGGGCAAAGGCTCTGCCCAAACTATTTCGGTTTCTGAAGTTACCGCCGCCCCTGCATACCTTTGTCCTTGGTAGACGAAACTGCTCCCATCGGTGAACCAGATGAGGTCGGCGTCCGGCAGTGGGCGGTCTTGCAGGTCTTCCCTGACTCCGTGCACCTGGGCCAATATCTCGGAGCAGTCATGGAACGGGGTTTCTAAGTCCGGATTTGGCAGTAGTGACGCAGGGTTCAGGGTCGTTGGGGGCAGGAAGGTTATCCTGAGGGGGTTTAGCAGTAGCCCCTGGTAGTGGGTGAGCCGGGCATTGCTAATCCATCGATCAGGCGGCTGAGAACGCCTTCGATGGCATGTGGAGTAGTGACCAGTAGTTCCTGGCCCATGATCAGTTTATCAGCATCTCGCACCATCAAAGCGGTTGCTGCGATTATTCCGAGGCAGGGAGGCCATCCTGCGGCTACTGGGTCCAATTTTTTTGACAAATAGGCAACTGGCCTCCGCCAGGGGCCTAAATACTGAGTTAATACCGCTTTGGCAACGCCCCTGCTTTCGTCCACGTATAAGTGGAAGGGCTTGGAGACCTCAGGGAGTCCCAGCGCGGGGGCTGATAACAGAGCGGTTTTGATCTGTTGGAAGGCCAACTCAGCCTCTTCCGTCCAATTGAAGGGCTGCTATTCCTTTGTTGCCTGGTATAGGGGCTTGGCTAACTCTGCAAACCCGGGTATCCATAACCTACAGAACCCCGCTGACCCCAGGAATTCTCTTACTTGTCGCGTTGATTGGGGTCTAGGGATACGTAGGACTGTCTCTTTCCAGGCACTGGTTAACCAACGTTGCCCCCCTTTTGACAGGTATCCCAGATAGGTTACCTCTGATTTGCAGATTTGAGCCTTTGTTGCTGAGGCCCGGTAGCCTAGCTTCCCCAAAGTCTTTAGGAGGTATTCGGTTCCTTGAACACAGTTTTCCGGGGATTTGGCCGCTACTAAAAGATCATCAACATACTGCAAAAGAGTTATTTCAGGGTGTTGCCGTCGGTACTCACCCAGATCTTCATGGAGGGCTTCGTCGAACAGGGTTGGCGAGTTCTTGAATCCCTGTGGCAATCTGGTCCATGTTAGCTGGCCGTTTATACCCCTCTCGGGGTCTGTCCATTCAAATGCAAAAAGCTCTTGACTTTTGGGAGCCAAGGGTAGGCTGAAAAAAGCATCCTTTAAATCCAAGACAGTATACCATTGTTTTTCAGGGTTCAAAGTACTTAAGAGGGTATATGGGTTGGGTACGGTGGGGTGTATGTCCATGACTCTTTTGTTGACTTCTCTCAAATCTTGCACCGGCCTATAGTCTTTACTATTAGGTTTACGGACAGGTAACAACGGAGTGTTCCACGGCGAATGACAGGCGCACAGAACTCCTTGATCTAAGAGCCAGCGGATGTGGGGCGTAATTCCCTCTAAATCTTCTAATTTTTGGAGTTTTTTCTTAATGTCTGGGGCTGCCTGGTTTACAAAGGACATAACAACAGCTGCCTGGTTTTCAGGAGCTTCTGGGTCCATAGGGGTAAACTGCCTAAAGGCTTCCATTAACCTTTCTAAATAGACAGCTGGGCTTTCTGTTTTTCCCTGCAATACAGAGTATACCTTGGCCAAATTAGTGGGCTTGCGAGTGGCAGCCCGGAGACCCGCCATTAGAGTCTGGCGATAAACGAGTAGCCTTCCCCTACCTTCTGCCATGTTGTAATCCCATGTAGGTCTGGTGAGAGGGAAAGCTGCATTGATGAGGTCAGGATTGGCGGTCGGCTGGCCGTCATCTCCGGGAACCAGTTTTCTGGCCTCAACCTGTATTCTTTCTCGCTCCTCCGTCGTGAACAGAATCCGGAGGAGCTGCTGACAGTCATCCCAGGTGGGTTGGTGGGTGAACATAATAGAAGGGTTGTTAGGTCTTTGGGGTTATCTGAGAACCGGGCATTCTGGGTTTTCCAGTTGTATAAGTCACTGGTGGAAAATGGCCAATACTGGAGCCTAGGGTTACCCGTATCATCAGGGGGTCCTATTTCTCTTAAGGGGAGTGCTATAGTGGAATCAGGGGGCCGCGGGACTGTCTCGCGTTGGGCGCATCCACGCGTTCGTCCCACTGGTCCCCCAGAATTACTTTTGTTCTCGATTGCCACTGGCGCGGCTGCTGCCTCTCGTTCCTCGTGCCCTCCCGGGAGAGCAGCCGGCGGGGCCTGAAGTTGAGGATCGGGCTGAGGGAGATAAGGTGGGGGTTCCAAAGACAGAGGGTCCTGACTGTCGGGCAACACAGGGACGGGGGGGCGGCGGATGGAGTTTTTGGCTTGTGAGAGTTTTC
Organism: Piliocolobus tephrosceles; assembly: GCF_002776525.5. Classification (NCBI taxonomy): domain Eukaryota; kingdom Metazoa; phylum Chordata; class Mammalia; order Primates; family Cercopithecidae; genus Piliocolobus; species Piliocolobus tephrosceles. The sequence continues at coordinate 4,567 of NW_022320610.1, forward strand.
CACTGGTCGTGCGACCAGTGCTTTACATGGCTCCGGGGCCAGTATGAAAGGAGTTAGCCAGGGTGGCGGGTTTTCCACAAGGTCTTGCCATATCAAGATGTAGGGGATCTAATCAGGATGCCCCGAACGTCCTGGTAGGAAAATTTTAGTTTTTACCTTAGTGATAATAGGGAGGCAAAATGTTCCCTCGGGAGGCCACCCTACGCCGAAAGTCGGCCACTCTAAGCGGCAGGTTATCAATTTTCCTTTCTTTAGCTCTACACTAAGGTCATAGCCCCTAGCTTTGACATCTTTAAAGTTATTTACAAGGAGAGAGAGTGGCGTACTTTGGGCGCCACCCATTTCAAGAACCCCTGGAGGTAGAGAAAGGGATACAGAGAAATATCAGTAACAGGATTTGAAGTAACTTTTGTCTCGTCCAGCAGCTCCTGAAAAGTGAAAGCGAGTTCTAAACAAGTAACAGTCTACAACAGCAACAACAGACAACAGTTCCGCAAGCGCATTTCGGGTTTAGTTCCCGATCAGAGTCAGACGGGCCAACAGAATACAGAGGCCCCAGATGGGCACCAGAGGACGTCTCCTACCAGTCCCTGGTGGCTGTCTTATAGCGCGTCCGCCAAGACTATGCCAACCTCAGTACAGATCCCGCGGGATTCCTCAGAGAGACAAAGACGAACAGAGACAAAGCCGGCTTACTTACTGATTAGTGATGACCCATTGACCTGGAGTCTGGTGGGCTTGGGGGGGGAATCCCAGGAGAGCCCCCAAATGTTGTGCCCTGAGTTCCAAGACCCCCCTCAAAGACGACCACCAGAAACCGAAGTCAAAGCCAAGCGGCCGGGATCACTTTATTGCAGGTTCGAACCCGGACCTCTCTCCGTACAGGCGTAGTCAGGAGGGCAAGAGAGAGGGGTCCCGAGCACAGCT
>NW_022320611.1:0-1137 GCF_002776525.5 Piliocolobus tephrosceles
TGGGGGTGGGGATGAAGAACCCGGAAGTGCACCATCTTGCCTCGGTTCGTCCAAACAGTCCAACCTTTTATTGATAATAGTGATAAAGGGGCGCCGTGGTCTGTCTGGCTACTTCCTGCTGTTAAGGGGCGTCGTTAAGGTCAGGGCCCATGGTTGGTATTCGGACACATGGATGAAAAATAAAATAAGGCACAGTATTAGTATAGGAATGAGGAATGGAAGCATTTGTTGGAATATGGGCAAAACCCAGAAGGAAGGTCCCGGCAAGGTTGGGGAGTATGAGATAGTTAAGAAAATTTAATAAGTTTGAGGTGAGTGGGGAAAGCCAAACTGATTTCCACTGGTTGCTTTCGGTAGGGGCCCTTTTTAGTTGGGAATGAGGAATGAGTGTGCAAAGTACTTGTTGGCCAAGCAGCAATTAAGGATTGGAGTTTTTCGTGGAGTGGATGGCTTTCCACTTACTCCTACTACAGAGATATTGGATGGAAGGCTAGGTCCAGAGAAGGATGGCAAAACAGAATAGGTAGCCTCGCTGTTGATTAAAAAAGTAATTGTCTTACCCGCTACCAGGAGAGTTACCCGCGGCTCGGCGAGGATGATGGGGGTCCCCGAGTCTCGGCACCTTCAGTTGTCATCGTCCAGATGTAGGAGCTGGAAGGAGCTCCCAGGATCCTGGGAAAGGGGGTCACGTGGAGGCGCGGCACCTGTTCTCAGGGTGGGGCAATCAGACTTCCAGTTTCCTCCCTGCTGGCAAGCAGGGCAGGGGGTTGCTGGTGGATGAGGGTTAGGACATTCACTGGCCTAATGTCCTGATGCCTTGCACTTATAGCAAGGCTGCGTTGGGACTCGGGGACCTTGAGGACACCTGTTGGCATAGTGTCCTGCCTTGCCGCACTTATAGCAGGCAGGCTCCTTTTGTAGCTTTGGAGTCTGAGGGGTGTGTGCTCTCTGGTTTGGGGTTACGATTGGGCTGTAAAGCCACTGCTAGGAGCTGTAACTCAGCTGTCTCCTCTCTGGAGCTATAGACCTTAAAGGCTAATTTAACTAGGTCTTGTATTGGTGTCTGAGGACCATCCTCTACCTTTTGAAGTTTTTTACGAATGTCAGGAGCTGATTGAGAAATGAAATAAGACGCCA
>NW_022320612.1:0-1196 GCF_002776525.5 Piliocolobus tephrosceles
TTTTTTACGAATGTCAGGAGCTGATTGAGAAATGAAATAAGACGCCAAAATGGTGGCCCCTGTGGGGGAGGCCGGATCTAACCGGGTATACTGGGTCAGAACCTCAGTCAGTTTAGGGTAGAGGTTAGGATAACCTGGAGGTCATGCCAAGTTAAGTCATAGGCCTGACAAAGGTGTCTAAATTCCTTTATGTATATGGTAGGATTAGCTGAGAAATCACCTAAACGCTTCTCAATTTTGGAAAGATCGGCCAATGAAAAAGGGACATGTACTCTGACTACCCCCTCCGCCCCAGCCACCTCTCACAAAGGTGCTAACACTGTAGGAGGGTGTGGGCAGAGATAGGGGACTCAAGACAGCCAGTTGGGGGCCCCGAAGGAGGCACGGGACCGAGTGGATTACTAGTAGATAAGGAGGAGGAAGGAGGAGAGTCTGGATGGGGGGAGGAGGAGGAGTCTGGGCAGGAAGGGAGGGGGTGGAGAGAAGGAGTATAGGGACGAGAGCCCAAGGCCCAAAAGCCTTGTATGTAAATTAATTTCGGACCACTTGCCTAGCTGCTGGCAGAAATTGCTAAGGTCGATCACGCCACAGTGGAAAGGAAAATTAACCGCTTCCTCCTAAGTTCTTGTTCAAGCTGTTCAGGTCCTGGTCCGTCCGCGGCGTGGGACGAGGAGGAGGAGGCTCCCCGGACCCTGGAGGCCCTGAGGAGGGGTCTCCTCCCGGGTTCGGCACCATCTGTCTTGTTTTTTCTAAGACCAGCCGAGCGGGTGCAAAAGAACCAGCGGGTAGGCAAGTGTAACAGCAAAACTGCACGTTTATTTTGGTAACCTAAGGTGTGCGGGAGAAGTCTGTCGGCCTCCGGCAAAGGAGGCTGGCAGAGTCCCCCCGCGGTGGGGCTCTCGGACGGACTTCCCACAGTCCCGACATCCCGACAGGAGTGGGGCTGCAAGAAGGCCGCGTGGCTCAATGGCGGAGAGTGGCTTTTCTAGGAGTGGGAGGGCAATAGGTGGGGCATGGGCATGTCAGGGGCGTTCCGCAGGTGCGACCAGGTAAATCTTGGTCTCTTCGGATTGACGTCACCTGGCGCATGCCCAGTTGGTCTGCACCTTCCCTGGGCGCCGGCTGCATTTTCGCGCGCGCGGGAAGAGTTGGGGGTGGGGATGAAGAACCCGGAAGTGCACCATCTTGCCTCGGTT
>NW_022320613.1:0-1137 GCF_002776525.5 Piliocolobus tephrosceles
TGGCGTCTTATTTCATTTCTCAATCAGCTCCTGACATTCGTAAAAAACTTCAAAAGGTAGAGGATGGTCCTCAGACACCAATACAAGACCTAGTTAAATTAGCCTTTAAGGTCTATAGCTCCAGAGAGGAGACAGCTGAGTTACAGCTCCTAGCAGTGGCTTTACAGCCCAATCGTAACCCCAAACCAGAGAGCACACACCCCTCAGACTCCAAAGCTACAAAAGGAGCCTGCCTGCTATAAGTGCGGCAAGGCAGGACACTATGCCAACAGGTGTCCTCAAGGTCCCCGAGTCCCAACGCAGCCTTGCTATAAGTGCAAGGCATCAGGACATTAGGCCAGTGAATGTCCTAACCCTCATCCACCAGCAACCCCCTGCCCTGCTTGCCAGCAGGGAGGAAACTGGAAGTCTGATTGCCCCACCCTGAGAACAGGTGCCGCGCCTCCACGTGACCCCCTTTCCCAGGATCCTGGGAGCTCCTTCCAGCTCCTACATCTGGACGATGACAACTGAAGGTGCCGAGACTCGGGGACCCCCATCATCCTCGCCGAGCCGCGGGTAACTCTCCTGGTAGCGGGTAAGACAATTACTTTTTTAATCAACAGCGAGGCTACCTATTCTGTTTTGCCATCCTTCTCTGGACCTAGCCTTCCATCCAATATCTCTGTAGTAGGAGTAAGTGGAAAGCCATCCACTCCACGAAAAACTCCAATCCTTAATTGCTGCTTGGCCAACAAGTACTTTGCACACTCATTCCTCATTCCCAACTAAAAAGGGCCCCTACCGAAAGCAACCAGTGGAAATCAGTTTGGCTTTCCCCACTCACCTCAAACTTATTAAATTTTCTTAACTATCTCATACTCCCCAACCTTGCCGGGACCTTCCTTCTGGGTTTTGCCCATATTCCAACAAATGCTTCCATTCCTCATTCCTATACTAATACTGTGCCTTATTTTATTTTTCATCCATGTGTCCGAATACCAACCATGGGCCCTGACCTTAACGACGCCCCTTAACAGCAGGAAGTAGCCAGACAGACCACGGCGCCCCTTTATCACTATTATCAATAAAAGGTTGGACTGTTTGGACGAACCGAGGCAAGATGGTGCACTTCCGGGTTCTTCATCCCCACCCCCA
>NW_022320614.1:0-1196 GCF_002776525.5 Piliocolobus tephrosceles
AACCGAGGCAAGATGGTGCACTTCCGGGTTCTTCATCCCCACCCCCAACTCTTCCCGCGCGCGCGAAAATGCAGCCGGCGCCCAGGGAAGGTGCAGACCAACTGGGCATGCGCCAGGTGACGTCAATCCGAAGAGACCAAGATTTACCTGGTCGCACCTGCGGAACGCCCCTGACATGCCCATGCCCCACCTATTGCCCTCCCACTCCTAGAAAAGCCACTCTCCGCCATTGAGCCACGCGGCCTTCTTGCAGCCCCACTCCTGTCGGGATGTCGGGACTGTGGGAAGTCCGTCCGAGAGCCCCACCGCGGGGGGACTCTGCCAGCCTCCTTTGCCGGAGGCCGACAGACTTCTCCCGCACACCTTAGGTTACCAAAATAAACGTGCAGTTTTGCTGTTACACTTGCCTACCCGCTGGTTCTTTTGCACCCGCTCGGCTGGTCTTAGAAAAAACAAGACAGATGGTGCCGAACCCGGGAGGAGACCCCTCCTCAGGGCCTCCAGGGTCCGGGGAGCCTCCTCCTCCTCGTCCCACGCCGCGGACGGACCAGGACCTGAACAGCTTGAACAAGAACTTAGGAGGAAGCGGTTAATTTTCCTTTCCACTGTGGCGTGATCGACCTTAGCAATTTCTGCCAGCAGCTAGGCAAGTGGTCCGAAATTAATTTACATACAAGGCTTTTGGGCCTTGGGCTCTCGTCCCTATACTCCTTCTCTCCACCCCCTCCCTTCCTGCCCAGACTCCTCCTCCTCCCCCCATCCAGACTCTCCTCCTTCCTCCTCCTTATCTACTAGTAATCCACTCGGTCCCGTGCCTCCTTCGGGGCCCCCAACTGGCTGTCTTGAGTCCCCTATCTCTGCCCACACCCTCCTACAGTGTTAGCACCTTTGTGAGAGGTGGCTGGGGCGGAGGGGGTAGTCAGAGTACATGTCCCTTTTTCATTGGCCGATCTTTCCAAAATTGAGAAGCGTTTAGGTGATTTCTCAGCTAATCCTACCATATACATAAAGGAATTTAGACACCTTTGTCAGGCCTATGACTTAACTTGGCATGACCTCCAGGTTATCCTAACCTCTACCCTAAACTGACTGAGGTTCTGACCCAGTATACCCGGTTAGATCCGGCCTCCCCCACAGGGGCCACCATTTTGGCGTCTTATTTCATTTCTCAATCAGCTCCTGACATTCGTAAAAAA
>NW_022320615.1:0-9126 GCF_002776525.5 Piliocolobus tephrosceles
ATTTGGCCATCTTGGCATTCCATGTATAGTTTTTTTTTTTTTTTTTTGTAAAGTGTAAAAGTTAAAAGAAATTTATTTATTTGTTTGTAGAAATGGGGTCTCACCATGCTGCCCAGTCTTCTATTGAACTCCTCGGCTCAAGCAATCCTCTTGCCTTGATCTCTCAAAATGCTAATATTACAGGAATGACTCATTGTACCTAGCCTGTAGTTTTTATTGTAGTGATCTTTCATTTCTTTGATTAAATTTATTCTTATGTATTTTATTTTTATTTGTAGCTATTGTAAAGGGGATTATTTTCTAGAACAGAGTCTTGCTCTGTCACCCAGGCTGGAGTGCAGTGGCACAATCTTGGCTCATGGCTGACATTTTCTTTTTAATTTCTTCATTGACCCACTGATCATTCAGGAGCACATTGTTTATTTCCAGGTGTTCATATAGTTTCCAAAGCTCCTCTTTTTGTTTGTTTTAGTTTAATTCCATTGTGGTCAGAGAATATACTTGTTATGTTGTTTTCGCATGATAGCGAGGTAGTTTTCATGAGATCTGGTTGTTTGAAAGTGTGTGGCACTTCCCCCTTCATTATCTCTCTTTTCTGCTCCACAATGGTAGGATGTTCTTGCTGGCTTCTCCTTCACCTTCTGCCATGATTGTCAGTTTCCTGAGGTCTCCCAACCATGCTTCTGTACAGCGTGTAGAACTGTGAGTCAATTAAACTTATTTTCTTCATTAATTACCCAGTTTCAGGTAGTTCATTATAGCAGTGTGAGAATAAACTAATATGATATGTTTTCAATTATTTTTGAAATTTTGAAGACTTGATTTGTGACCTAACTTGTGGCCTATCCTTGAGAACTATGCATGTACTGAGGAGAAGAATGTGTATTCTGCAATCATAGCATGAAATGTTCTGTAAATATCTATTAGATATAATTGATCTATAATGCACATTAAGTCCTATGTTTCTTTGTTGATTTTCTATATAGATAACCTGCCCAGTGCTGAAAGTGGGATGTTGAACTCTTCAGCTATCACTGTATTGGGGCCCATCTCTCTCTTTAGCTCTAATAATATTTTCTTTATATATCTGGGTGCTCTAGTGTTAGGTGCATATATATTTACAATTGTTATGTTCTCTTGCTGAATTGACTCCGATATCATTATATAATGACTTTTTTTGTGTCTATTTTTGTAGTTTTTGTCTCAAAATCGATTTTTGTCTTCTGAACCTTTCTCATCTTTTTTGGGGGGGAGTCACATTCCCTAGCTTTTGACTTTTTTTGTACTAATGTAGCATAAGATACATCCACCTGCAAATTTATTTATAGTATGTTTTCTCTACTTGCAATGTGAATGACACCCTCTCAATTTACAACAATTTGGTAAAGGATTTCTTTCCTTTGTTTTTTCTCTGTTTCTATATGCTTAACTAAGGCTTAATCACCCTCTTGTTTTTGCTTTAGGAAAGAAAAGAGGAGAATGAAATACCATCTGTTCTGCCTTCTAAGAAGTTGAGAATTCTTGTAGTGATGCACTTTGAAAATATCTTCCTAGATTTATTTATGAGTACATCCTTTAAGACCAGGATTAAAGTCTTTTTTCCTTCCCTTCCAATCAATAATGCCTGGCAGTCTGTCATGGAGCAATATTACATAGGTCTGACTGATTTATTCTTCCTAAAATTCCACTGACTACTCACTGGCGCCCGTGATTGTTTAGCATTTTATAAATGAAATGATTAATGAGTTTGGTCTTTTCAGATATCAATGTTAAGGTGACCAGACTATAATTTTTTGGGGCTATTACATTATTTTCATTTTTAGAGGAAGGCCTTATGCATGTCCTTTTTCAGCTTTAGGCTTCATCAATGTCCAACATGCACCTGGAAAGATTATTGCTATAATAAGTTCAGGATATATCTTAACCCTTGAACTATGCTATGAGGGCATGCTGATCTGGAAATATCCACTATATTTAATACCTGACTCATTTATCTTCTATTTTGGATGATCTTTGTATTCTATTGCACAAGTGGTAGAAATTTTATTCTACCACTGTTGAACCTGTTACAGGCATCATACTCAAATTAAGCTTTTGAAAAAAACAAAAACAATTACTCCCCTCAGAGCTCTATGGTTCCCATTTATAATTTCCCAATCATAAAATTTGATAACAGAAATAATCAGAGACATTTTATAAAACCTGGGAAAGATGCCCATAGTGGAGATATGTTATTATTTTTCTTTGTATCTCTAATATCCTATTGCCATAGGTTATTTAGAAATTGATTCAGGAGGCTTTGTAGCTTCACTTTTTATATCAAAAGATTTCACATTATGTTACCTTGTTTTCCCAGCAAGTCTAACTTAGAGGTTTGTGTTTCTTTCTACTTAGGAAAAGCTAAACTTATTTAATTGGTTTATTGGATGAACTGTACTTTGTAGAGTAAAGCAGAATGCACCTTTAATTTATTCTTTTTCACTTGTTCTTCGTATCAGTTATTTCTAGCCCCTGGAATAAAATCTCAGTCAGGTCCGAAGACTCCTCTGTCTCATTAAATAATGAATATACAGCACAAATGCTGATCAAAAGTCCCGAATCTCATTTAGTTTAATATTTCTCTTCTTCCCTAGTTTAGGTTGGCCTCAGGCTCCGTAGACTGAGATGGTGTGGTAGAGAGAGGTTCTTATGATCTGAATTTTTTTTTTTTTTTTTTTGGCTTCGCTGCATTCTCCCCTTAACAGTTGCTGTTTTGGGCTCCTTTAAACTAGGGAATATTAGAGTAGGGAATGGAGAGTAAGGGGCAGAAATGTGCTTTTGGACTGGTAAAGTTATAATATGGTGTTGATGCCATCTGGGCATGGTGGAATTCAAGGCTTACTTTTATTTTCCCCTTCAGTTTAATGATTCCCTCCCTGGAGATCTTCACCTGCAGTTCCTGGCATGAGTGATGCCACTTCCACACGGTCAGTTTTATCCCTTCATATCTCTTCTGCATCTATGACACAACTCTATCTTCTTGTTGCTGAAGCTGCCTCACCCTTGGCAGAAGCTTTTGGTGGCACTTATGACCAGCTAATCAACTGGACTATCAGGCAGCACCATTCCACAGAGTTGTATGTGATCTATGGAAAATCGACCCCTCTGCCCTGCTTTCAATGAACTTGTAACTTACTACTGAAAAGAGGCTTCTTGTTCTTCTATAGGCAGCTGTAGGTACACTTACCTTTGCTTTTTTGTTCAACCATGGGTCAAGTAACTTGCTCTCATGTCTCTGAAATTCCAGAGAATGCATATTAGCTTTCCAAATGGTTCTTTCGAGGTCCCCTTCAATTGGCTTGAGATGAAGGGGGAGTTTCCTTTCCCTCCCATGTAGGAGAGAGATAATTTACAATGCTCTAACAATAGTCTCGAAAAAAAATCCTCATTAGCAGCCTCTTCACCCTCTGGATACTTAGCTGTCTCTTAATCTGGAGGCAAATAATAGTCTTCAAATATCCACTGGAATGCAAGCAGCAATAAAGCAGACTTTTTTATGTGTTTTGATTATTTCTGTATCATTTGGTTTTAGAGAAGATCCTGACACATAGTAGGCTCTCAATAGATATATGTTCAACATATGAATTAATGAATGAAAAAGCAATCAGGCACTTTGATTTAGAATGTGTGTATATACACACATCATATATATTTATATATAAAACAACAGATGTCATACATATACATATATATACACACGTATGTATATATGTATGCATAATGATATACACATATATATGTGTATATATATATGGCACTTGTATTGTTTTTAGTTTTTGAGGTGTCTGTTTAGATTTTGGGGTGTCTGTTGAAACAAAAACATAGAAACCCCGAAACAAAAAAATCCAGGAAATATCAAATTTAATATTCTATCACGCTTATTTAATTTTAAAATTATCTTTACAAAGGTAATAAATTCAAAGTTTGTAAATTATCTTGCAATGGTGATATCCAAAAACACATGTGTTTTTCAGGGACCACAGGCTATAAATTCAAAGCCAGAAATGTAGCTAATCTTAGGCAGTCCAGAATAAATAAGAAATTGAGTTTATTTTAGTAATTTGAATCATCCATTTTAAGATTATAAATCCCAGCTAAAAGCTTGAGAATCTATGAAGAATGTGCAAAAGTAGAATTTACTAGACTCTGGCTCACAGAAGAAGGTACACTTTAGGGTCAGCATCTGGAAATACCCCTTTCTCAATTTCTCTGTTACATGTCTATCCCTTTAAAATAGAAGGTTTAAAACTTGTTCTATGGATCATGTTGGAAATAAAGACTATGAAACAAGTTGAACCAAGTTGGACTTTGGGGAGTCTAAATGTCAGCAAAGATAATTCTCTAGTAATGTCATTGTAAAATCTCCCTTAAATTAACTGGAAATGTGGCATTGTTTGAAGTTATAAATGAAGAATTTCACAAGGATTTTCTTCTCGATGTTCATCAGGGATATTGGCCTGAATTCTTCTTTTTTTGTGTGTGTCTCTGTCAGGTTTTGGTATCAGGATGATGCTGGCTTCTTAGTGACCTGCGAAGAAGTATCAAGCCCAAACATCTTCACAGAAGGTATCATTCAAACCTCCAAAGAACAAATAATCTCAATGCTATTTCAACTGTTTCAATGCATAAAGAAGGAAAGTTTCCAAATATTCTCTATGATACCAGAAAGCAATTATTCCAAAATGTGATAAATATAGTACAGAAAAAGAAAATTATTAATAAATGTAATTTGTGAATATCAATGCAAAACCCTAAGGAAATTAGGTAATAGCATCTATTAGTAATTTCAAATAATATATACTAAGTAAAGGTCCTGTCAGGAATGAACTAATGGTTCCATATTAAGAAACATATTGATTTAATTTATATATTTAATAGTCTAAATGATTTAAAAGGTAGTATTTTCATAGATGGTGAAAAGGCATTCAATAAAACTCAATATTCATTCCCAAGGAAAGATAAACAAACAATAGCAAGAACAAATTTCTTTAATTCCCTTTTCAGCAAGGTAAGTTAATAATTCACACAAGGTCATACAACCAGTAAAGATAGGTCCTGAATTTGAACCTAGATAGTTTTTGTGCAGAGATAATTTAATCCTGTACACCTACAAACAAACACCAGTGCTTCTCAACCTTCTTCATGTTGTGGTACACATAGAAAATGAAAATATTTTTATGGCACACTGGGAAATCAATCAAGGTCACATGTAGAAGCAATTGCTTAAGGCCTGGGTTACCTGAGGACCAGCTTAGCTGCCCCAGGGGCTGAGGGGACCAATATTTTGGCACATTTTAACTTGAGGAGGTTTGCCTACTGTATACTGCCACTAGAAGAAAACACAGTCTACATCTAGAATCAAAATAATATGGGAATCTGATATGTACCAAAGATGACATTTTAAATCAGTATATAAAATAGGTTATTTACTAATTTGGTATTGGAACTACTGACTTTCCATTTGTGGAAAAATATAGCTGAATGCCTACCAACTTGTAAACTATCAGAAATAAATGAAAAAGAAAACAATAAAATATTCAAGGAAAATATGACAATTTAAACAATAATTTTGGTGTAATGAAGAATTTTTTAACTGACATACAAAAGAAAGCAGAACAAAAAATACTGAAACATAGCTATATATCAAAGAAAATCAAGCTTTCTGTACAGCAAGAAATATTCTAAACAAAGGTGAAAGACAACTGGCAAATTACAAAAAAACATTTCAGGCAAAACACAAATTTTCTTAGCATTGAAGAATTCTTAAGAGTCAATAAGAAAAGGACAAGCTACAAAAATAAAAAAATTGACAAAATATATAAATAGGTTATTTCATAGAAAAGTAAATGTAAATGTAATATAAACACATGAAATTATTCTCAGCCTTATTTACAAAGATATGTATATTGAAACAAAAAACACACAAAGGGGGTATCATTTGTCACATGTCAGATTATTAAAAAGGTTTAACAAGTTGGATAATACAATAATGTTAATAAGAATATGGGGAAAAGCATACTCCCATCCACTGTTAGTGAGAGAGCACAAATTGAGAAATATTACTCTGTGGAGGGCAATTTAGCAATATCCATAAAAGTTAAGCATACACAAAGTTTCTCATCCAGAAATTCCACTTTTAGGAATTTATCCAATGGACATGCATTCACAAAGCTGAAAAGATGTATATGTAAGATGTTGAAGTGTAATTTGTATCGAGAAAAATTAGGCAATCTAAATGTATAACAATAGGAAAGACTATGTGGCTTTTTAAAATAAATAAGATAGATGTTACAAAAAGATATAGAACAAGTCATATTCCTCCATTTGTGTAAAGCAAAGGAATTAGAAAAAATAACTACTAAAATATATATACATATATAAATGTATAGAACTTCTGCAAGGATAAGTAGAAAACTCTTGATGGAAGTAATTTTCAGATGTAACTGGCTTAGAATGTGGAGTAGAAAGGAACTCCTTGTTCTATTTGAAGTTTTCCTCTCAGTATGTGTGCTATCTCATTAAGAAAACAAACCAAAACAAAACAACACAACAACAACAACACAACAACAACAACAAAAAGCAGGTGGCCAGAAGCAGTGGCTCATGCCTATAATGCCAGCACTTTGAGAGGGCCAAGGCAGGGTGATTGCTTGAGCCCAGGAGTTCGATATCAGCCTGGGCAACAGAACAAGACCCAGTCTCTACAAAAAATAAAAATGAAAGTATTAGCCAGGCATGGTGGCAAGCCCCTGAAGTCTTAGCTACTTGGGAGGCTGAGGCAGGAGGATCACCTGAGTCCAGGAGTTCAAGACTGCTGTGTGCTATGATTGCACCACTTGCACTCCAGCCTGTGCAATAGAGTGAGACCCTGTCTCTAAAATAAATAAAAATAGAAATAACAAATTGTTCTTAGTGATACTATCATTTTAGGAAGTCTTGTGTCCTATGGAAAACAAAGAAAAACCATTTTGCTAGTCTTTTCCAGAAAGGCCATTCTCCAAATAAAACATATCATAAAATATCTCAATGACTAATTTATATCTTTGAGGTTGTAACCAAGTTATTATGTTTCACGTTCTACTTGACCAAAGATACATTTGTTAAGGCCAGAAATAGACGCCAGAGTGTAAGACCAGACATTTTTACCCCAATCCTATTTCCTCTCAGATTTGTATAATAAGCTTACTTTTGATATGAATCTCTGGAGGGAAAATTCTCCAGAAAAAAATGCTGGAAGGTGGTTGAGAGTGCTAATGAGAATGAAAAGAAAGTGGTGAATAAAGTCTGCTTTTTAATTGTCTTTATCTGACCCTTTTGCTCTTAGCCTTCTGGTGCTCTCATTTCCAGGATTGAAGTAAAGTTTTGCCATTGGACTGCAAATATTGGCCCATTGTTATTAGGGAGAATTGAAATTAAATTTGTAATGATAATGACAGAAGGGGGAAATGGTGAACTTTTAGGGATACATGTATGCAGTGACATAACCATCTCTTACAGTAAGAGAAATACAAACTCAGAAGAGAGGGAAAATGGGCATTTCAACAAATTCAGTTTCTGGACAACTAAAATGTATTTTAAACCAGTTTTTCTCATAGTCAAGGCCTTTTGCCATTAAAATCTTTTTTTCTCCTTCCTTCCCTCCTTCCTTCCTTCCTTCCTTCCTTCCTTCCTTCCTTCTTTCCTTCCTTCCTCCTTTTGTTTCTTTCTCTCTTTCTCTCTCTCTCTTTCTTTGTTTTCGAAGGTATAGAACAGAGCCCGACATTCAGTCAATAAAGGTTGCAATTTAGATCATGCATCCTTCTCCCAATCTTTCCCCAAGTGTAGGCAGTGCACTTATACCCTATGAATGTCTTCCCAGTTAAGTTTTCTTCTGGTAGAATGCCTCTTTTTTTAAAAAAATTTAAATATTAGTTTATTCATTATTCTATTTCCTAACCATCTGATACTATTTAATTATACTTCTCTTGAACCACTCTCCACACTGAGGAGGTGGTTTGAGTGGGATCACAGCCTGGAATTTGATGTATGAAATCCATGTGTGCTCTCCCATTGCTGTGTAGCTTAGATGGGGGTATGATCCAGATAGAACTGGTTCTCCTCTTGAGTGCTTCAGAAGGCAGCCTTAAGGTGGTCCCTCCTAGGAAGATAGCATTGATAGGCAGACCAGAAGTCAAATTGTCCTGATAAAGGCGCCCATATATCACTGGGAGCTGGCAGTTGGCAGGGTGTGTTGTTGTGGGGCAGGAAGGAGTTATTCCAGATAGAAGAGTTATTTGCAAGTTGCAGAGAGAAATGAGGGGCCTTAGCTTAGGGGCCATATGTGGAGTCAGTGGGGGCCACCATATGTCTTTGCTCCTGCAAAGAAAAGGTGATATGGTCATCATGGCCAAAGAGGCCCACTGTGATTTGACCCAGTATCCCAGTGATGATTTTGGAAAGATTTCCTCTCTTAACAAAGACAATAGACATTATCAGATAAGAGTTTACTAGGGCATGGAGGAAATTCCTCTACCTATCACCAGTTGATTAACTGCATCTTGGTGTGCAGGTCACACATGTTGATGATAAAGAAGAAAGCAGCAAGACTGTCTTGACCACTGAAAGGAATACCCTCATTACTATTGTGAGGCACTGAAGCAGACAAGAATCATCAGGCAGAATATAATTGCAGCGAAGGGGAGAGTTCCTTTAGTGTGCACAAGAACTTGGTGCAGAGAGGCTTTTGGAATTGGCCTTAGTGCTGGGCTAGAATCCCTGTGGGTGCAAAGAATTTGCTAGTTTGTTCAATGGTTCCAGAAGTTGCCAGTCCAGCAATTCCCATCAACTGCCCAGTAAGGAGGACTCAGGCAAAGGAGGCCTCTTGTTTTTGAATATACAAACTCTATAGGATATTTATGCTGTATGATATGTACATGTACGTGTGTGCATGTGTGACGTATTTTGGATCATTGTTCACACATACCTAACAAGCTATCATATTAGGATGTAAAATGTTTAAAACAGCTTTCTTTCTCTTTTCTTTTCTTCCTTCCTTTCTTTCCCTTCCTTCCTTCCTTCCTTCCTTCCTTCCTTCCTTCCTTCCTTCCT
>NW_022320616.1:0-9131 GCF_002776525.5 Piliocolobus tephrosceles
ATTTGGCCATCTTGGCATTCCATGTATAGTTTTTTTTTTTTTTTTTTTGTAAAGTGTAAAAGTTAAAAGAAATTTATTTATTTGTTTGTAGAAATGGGGTCTCACCATGCTGCCCAGTCTTCTATTGAACTCCTCGGCTCAAGCAATCCTCTTGCCTTGATCTCTCAAAATGCTAATATTACAGGAATGACTCATTGTACCTAGCCTGTAGTTTTTATTGTAGTGATCTTTCATTTCTTTGATTAAATTTATTCTTATGTATTTTATTTTTATTTGTAGCTATTGTAAAGGGGATTATTTTCTAGAACAGAGTCTTGCTCTGTCACCCAGGCTGGAGTGCAGTGGCACAATCTTGGCTCATGGCTGACATTTTCTTTTTAATTTCTTCATTGACCCACTGATCATTCAGGAGCACATTGTTTATTTCCAGGTGTTCATATAGTTTCCAAAGCTCCTCTTTTTGTTTGTTTTAGTTTAATTCCATTGTGGTCAGAGAATATACTTGTTATGTTGTTTTCGCATGATAGCGAGGTAGTTTTCATGAGATCTGGTTGTTTGAAAGTGTGTGGCACTTCCCCCTTCATTATCTCTCTTTTCTGCTCCACAATGGTAGGATGTTCTTGCTGGCTTCTCCTTCACCTTCTGCCATGATTGTCAGTTTCCTGAGGTCTCCCAACCATGCTTCTGTACAGCGTGTAGAACTGTGAGTCAATTAAACTTATTTTCTTCATTAATTACCCAGTTTCAGGTAGTTCATTATAGCAGTGTGAGAATAAACTAATATGATATGTTTTCAATTATTTTTGAAATTTTGAAGACTTGATTTGTGACCTAACTTGTGGCCTATCCTTGAGAACTATGCATGTACTGAGGAGAAGAATGTGTATTCTGCAATCATAGCATGAAATGTTCTGTAAATATCTATTAGATATAATTGATCTATAATGCACATTAAGTCCTATGTTTCTTTGTTGATTTTCTATATAGATAACCTGCCCAGTGCTGAAAGTGGGATGTTGAACTCTTCAGCTATCACTGTATTGGGGCCCATCTCTCTCTTTAGCTCTAATAATATTTTCTTTATATATCTGGGTGCTCTAGTGTTAGGTGCATATATATTTACAATTGTTATGTTCTCTTGCTGAATTGACTCCGATATCATTATATAATGACTTTTTTTGTGTCTATTTTTGTAGTTTTTGTCTCAAAATCGATTTTTGTCTTCTGAACCTTTCTCATCTTTTTTGGGGGGGAGTCACATTCCCTAGCTTTTGACTTTTTTTGTACTAATGTAGCATAAGATACATCCACCTGCAAATTTATTTATAGTATGTTTTCTCTACTTGCAATGTGAATGACACCCTCTCAATTTACAACAATTTGGTAAAGGATTTCTTTCCTTTGTTTTTTCTCTGTTTCTATATGCTTAACTAAGGCTTAATCACCCTCTTGTTTTTGCTTTAGGAAAGAAAAGAGGAGAATGAAATACCATCTGTTCTGCCTTCTAAGAAGTTGAGAATTCTTGTAGTGATGCACTTTGAAAATATCTTCCTAGATTTATTTATGAGTACATCCTTTAAGACCAGGATTAAAGTCTTTTTTCCTTCCCTTCCAATCAATAATGCCTGGCAGTCTGTCATGGAGCAATATTACATAGGTCTGACTGATTTATTCTTCCTAAAATTCCACTGACTACTCACTGGCGCCCGTGATTGTTTAGCATTTTATAAATGAAATGATTAATGAGTTTGGTCTTTTCAGATATCAATGTTAAGGTGACCAGACTATAATTTTTTGGGGCTATTACATTATTTTCATTTTTAGAGGAAGGCCTTATGCATGTCCTTTTTCAGCTTTAGGCTTCATCAATGTCCAACATGCACCTGGAAAGATTATTGCTATAATAAGTTCAGGATATATCTTAACCCTTGAACTATGCTATGAGGGCATGCTGATCTGGAAATATCCACTATATTTAATACCTGACTCATTTATCTTCTATTTTGGATGATCTTTGTATTCTATTGCACAAGTGGTAGAAATTTTATTCTACCACTGTTGAACCTGTTACAGGCATCATACTCAAATTAAGCTTTTGAAAAAAACAAAAACAATTACTCCCCTCAGAGCTCTATGGTTCCCATTTATAATTTCCCAATCATAAAATTTGATAACAGAAATAATCAGAGACATTTTATAAAACCTGGGAAAGATGCCCATAGTGGAGATATGTTATTATTTTTCTTTGTATCTCTAATATCCTATTGCCATAGGTTATTTAGAAATTGATTCAGGAGGCTTTGTAGCTTCACTTTTTATATCAAAAGATTTCACATTATGTTACCTTGTTTTCCCAGCAAGTCTAACTTAGAGGTTTGTGTTTCTTTCTACTTAGGAAAAGCTAAACTTATTTAATTGGTTTATTGGATGAACTGTACTTTGTAGAGTAAAGCAGAATGCACCTTTAATTTATTCTTTTTCACTTGTTCTTCGTATCAGTTATTTCTAGCCCCTGGAATAAAATCTCAGTCAGGTCCGAAGACTCCTCTGTCTCATTAAATAATGAATATACAGCACAAATGCTGATCAAAAGTCCCGAATCTCATTTAGTTTAATATTTCTCTTCTTCCCTAGTTTAGGTTGGCCTCAGGCTCCGTAGACTGAGATGGTGTGGTAGAGAGAGGTTCTTATGATCTGAATTTTTTTTTTTTTTTTTTTGGCTTCGCTGCATTCTCCCCTTAACAGTTGCTGTTTTGGGCTCCTTTAAACTAGGGAATATTAGAGTAGGGAATGGAGAGTAAGGGGCAGAAATGTGCTTTTGGACTGGTAAAGTTATAATATGGTGTTGATGCCATCTGGGCATGGTGGAATTCAAGGCTTACTTTTATTTTCCCCTTCAGTTTAATGATTCCCTCCCTGGAGATCTTCACCTGCAGTTCCTGGCATGAGTGATGCCACTTCCACACGGTCAGTTTTATCCCTTCATATCTCTTCTGCATCTATGACACAACTCTATCTTCTTGTTGCTGAAGCTGCCTCACCCTTGGCAGAAGCTTTTGGTGGCACTTATGACCAGCTAATCAACTGGACTATCAGGCAGCACCATTCCACAGAGTTGTATGTGATCTATGGAAAATCGACCCCTCTGCCCTGCTTTCAATGAACTTGTAACTTACTACTGAAAAGAGGCTTCTTGTTCTTCTATAGGCAGCTGTAGGTACACTTACCTTTGCTTTTTTGTTCAACCATGGGTCAAGTAACTTGCTCTCATGTCTCTGAAATTCCAGAGAATGCATATTAGCTTTCCAAATGGTTCTTTCGAGGTCCCCTTCAATTGGCTTGAGATGAAGGGGGAGTTTCCTTTCCCTCCCATGTAGGAGAGAGATAATTTACAATGCTCTAACAATAGTCTCGAAAAAAAATCCTCATTAGCAGCCTCTTCACCCTCTGGATACTTAGCTGTCTCTTAATCTGGAGGCAAATAATAGTCTTCAAATATCCACTGGAATGCAAGCAGCAATAAAGCAGACTTTTTTATGTGTTTTGATTATTTCTGTATCATTTGGTTTTAGAGAAGATCCTGACACATAGTAGGCTCTCAATAGATATATGTTCAACATATGAATTAATGAATGAAAAAGCAATCAGGCACTTTGATTTAGAATGTGTGTATATACACACATCATATATATTTATATATAAAACAACAGATGTCATACATATACATATATATACACACGTATGTATATATGTATGCATAATGATATACACATATATATGTGTATATATATATGGCACTTGTATTGTTTTTAGTTTTTGAGGTGTCTGTTTAGATTTTGGGGTGTCTGTTGAAACAAAAACATAGAAACCCCGAAACAAAAAAATCCAGGAAATATCAAATTTAATATTCTATCACGCTTATTTAATTTTAAAATTATCTTTACAAAGGTAATAAATTCAAAGTTTGTAAATTATCTTGCAATGGTGATATCCAAAAACACATGTGTTTTTCAGGGACCACAGGCTATAAATTCAAAGCCAGAAATGTAGCTAATCTTAGGCAGTCCAGAATAAATAAGAAATTGAGTTTATTTTAGTAATTTGAATCATCCATTTTAAGATTATAAATCCCAGCTAAAAGCTTGAGAATCTATGAAGAATGTGCAAAAGTAGAATTTACTAGACTCTGGCTCACAGAAGAAGGTACACTTTAGGGTCAGCATCTGGAAATACCCCTTTCTCAATTTCTCTGTTACATGTCTATCCCTTTAAAATAGAAGGTTTAAAACTTGTTCTATGGATCATGTTGGAAATAAAGACTATGAAACAAGTTGAACCAAGTTGGACTTTGGGGAGTCTAAATGTCAGCAAAGATAATTCTCTAGTAATGTCATTGTAAAATCTCCCTTAAATTAACTGGAAATGTGGCATTGTTTGAAGTTATAAATGAAGAATTTCACAAGGATTTTCTTCTCGATGTTCATCAGGGATATTGGCCTGAATTCTTCTTTTTTTGTGTGTGTCTCTGTCAGGTTTTGGTATCAGGATGATGCTGGCTTCTTAGTGACCTGCGAAGAAGTATCAAGCCCAAACATCTTCACAGAAGGTATCATTCAAACCTCCAAAGAACAAATAATCTCAATGCTATTTCAACTGTTTCAATGCATAAAGAAGGAAAGTTTCCAAATATTCTCTATGATACCAGAAAGCAATTATTCCAAAATGTGATAAATATAGTACAGAAAAAGAAAATTATTAATAAATGTAATTTGTGAATATCAATGCAAAACCCTAAGGAAATTAGGTAATAGCATCTATTAGTAATTTCAAATAATATATACTAAGTAAAGGTCCTGTCAGGAATGAACTAATGGTTCCATATTAAGAAACATATTGATTTAATTTATATATTTAATAGTCTAAATGATTTAAAAGGTAGTATTTTCATAGATGGTGAAAAGGCATTCAATAAAACTCAATATTCATTCCCAAGGAAAGATAAACAAACAATAGCAAGAACAAATTTCTTTAATTCCCTTTTCAGCAAGGTAAGTTAATAATTCACACAAGGTCATACAACCAGTAAAGATAGGTCCTGAATTTGAACCTAGATAGTTTTTGTGCAGAGATAATTTAATCCTGTACACCTACAAACAAACACCAGTGCTTCTCAACCTTCTTCATGTTGTGGTACACATAGAAAATGAAAATATTTTTATGGCACACTGGGAAATCAATCAAGGTCACATGTAGAAGCAATTGCTTAAGGCCTGGGTTACCTGAGGACCAGCTTAGCTGCCCCAGGGGCTGAGGGGACCAATATTTTGGCACATTTTAACTTGAGGAGGTTTGCCTACTGTATACTGCCACTAGAAGAAAACACAGTCTACATCTAGAATCAAAATAATATGGGAATCTGATATGTACCAAAGATGACATTTTAAATCAGTATATAAAATAGGTTATTTACTAATTTGGTATTGGAACTACTGACTTTCCATTTGTGGAAAAATATAGCTGAATGCCTACCAACTTGTAAACTATCAGAAATAAATGAAAAAGAAAACAATAAAATATTCAAGGAAAATATGACAATTTAAACAATAATTTTGGTGTAATGAAGAATTTTTTAACTGACATACAAAAGAAAGCAGAACAAAAAATACTGAAACATAGCTATATATCAAAGAAAATCAAGCTTTCTGTACAGCAAGAAATATTCTAAACAAAGGTGAAAGACAACTGGCAAATTACAAAAAAACATTTCAGGCAAAACACAAATTTTCTTAGCATTGAAGAATTCTTAAGAGTCAATAAGAAAAGGACAAGCTACAAAAATAAAAAAATTGACAAAATATATAAATAGGTTATTTCATAGAAAAGTAAATGTAAATGTAATATAAACACATGAAATTATTCTCAGCCTTATTTACAAAGATATGTATATTGAAACAAAAAACACACAAAGGGGGTATCATTTGTCACATGTCAGATTATTAAAAAGGTTTAACAAGTTGGATAATACAATAATGTTAATAAGAATATGGGGAAAAGCATACTCCCATCCACTGTTAGTGAGAGAGCACAAATTGAGAAATATTACTCTGTGGAGGGCAATTTAGCAATATCCATAAAAGTTAAGCATACACAAAGTTTCTCATCCAGAAATTCCACTTTTAGGAATTTATCCAATGGACATGCATTCACAAAGCTGAAAAGATGTATATGTAAGATGTTGAAGTGTAATTTGTATCGAGAAAAATTAGGCAATCTAAATGTATAACAATAGGAAAGACTATGTGGCTTTTTAAAATAAATAAGATAGATGTTACAAAAAGATATAGAACAAGTCATATTCCTCCATTTGTGTAAAGCAAAGGAATTAGAAAAAATAACTACTAAAATATATATACATATATAAATGTATAGAACTTCTGCAAGGATAAGTAGAAAACTCTTGATGGAAGTAATTTTCAGATGTAACTGGCTTAGAATGTGGAGTAGAAAGGAACTCCTTGTTCTATTTGAAGTTTTCCTCTCAGTATGTGTGCTATCTCATTAAGAAAACAAACCAAAACAAAACAACACAACAACAACAACACAACAACAACAACAAAAAGCAGGTGGCCAGAAGCAGTGGCTCATGCCTATAATGCCAGCACTTTGAGAGGGCCAAGGCAGGGTGATTGCTTGAGCCCAGGAGTTCGATATCAGCCTGGGCAACAGAACAAGACCCAGTCTCTACAAAAAATAAAAATGAAAGTATTAGCCAGGCATGGTGGCAAGCCCCTGAAGTCTTAGCTACTTGGGAGGCTGAGGCAGGAGGATCACCTGAGTCCAGGAGTTCAAGACTGCTGTGTGCTATGATTGCACCACTTGCACTCCAGCCTGTGCAATAGAGTGAGACCCTGTCTCTAAAATAAATAAAAATAGAAATAACAAATTGTTCTTAGTGATACTATCATTTTAGGAAGTCTTGTGTCCTATGGAAAACAAAGAAAAACCATTTTGCTAGTCTTTTCCAGAAAGGCCATTCTCCAAATAAAACATATCATAAAATATCTCAATGACTAATTTATATCTTTGAGGTTGTAACCAAGTTATTATGTTTCACGTTCTACTTGACCAAAGATACATTTGTTAAGGCCAGAAATAGACGCCAGAGTGTAAGACCAGACATTTTTACCCCAATCCTATTTCCTCTCAGATTTGTATAATAAGCTTACTTTTGATATGAATCTCTGGAGGGAAAATTCTCCAGAAAAAAATGCTGGAAGGTGGTTGAGAGTGCTAATGAGAATGAAAAGAAAGTGGTGAATAAAGTCTGCTTTTTAATTGTCTTTATCTGACCCTTTTGCTCTTAGCCTTCTGGTGCTCTCATTTCCAGGATTGAAGTAAAGTTTTGCCATTGGACTGCAAATATTGGCCCATTGTTATTAGGGAGAATTGAAATTAAATTTGTAATGATAATGACAGAAGGGGGAAATGGTGAACTTTTAGGGATACATGTATGCAGTGACATAACCATCTCTTACAGTAAGAGAAATACAAACTCAGAAGAGAGGGAAAATGGGCATTTCAACAAATTCAGTTTCTGGACAACTAAAATGTATTTTAAACCAGTTTTTCTCATAGTCAAGGCCTTTTGCCATTAAAATCTTTTTTTCTCCTTCCTTCCCTCCTTCCTTCCTTCCTTCCTTCCTTCCTTCCTTCCTTCCTTCTTTCCTTCCTTCCTCCTTTTGTTTCTTTCTCTCTTTCTCTCTCTCTCTTTCTTTGTTTTCGAAGGTATAGAACAGAGCCCGACATTCAGTCAATAAAGGTTGCAATTTAGATCATGCATCCTTCTCCCAATCTTTCCCCAAGTGTAGGCAGTGCACTTATACCCTATGAATGTCTTCCCAGTTAAGTTTTCTTCTGGTAGAATGCCTCTTTTTTTAAAAAAATTTAAATATTAGTTTATTCATTATTCTATTTCCTAACCATCTGATACTATTTAATTATACTTCTCTTGAACCACTCTCCACACTGAGGAGGTGGTTTGAGTGGGATCACAGCCTGGAATTTGATGTATGAAATCCATGTGTGCTCTCCCATTGCTGTGTAGCTTAGATGGGGGTATGATCCAGATAGAACTGGTTCTCCTCTTGAGTGCTTCAGAAGGCAGCCTTAAGGTGGTCCCTCCTAGGAAGATAGCATTGATAGGCAGACCAGAAGTCAAATTGTCCTGATAAAGGCGCCCATATATCACTGGGAGCTGGCAGTTGGCAGGGTGTGTTGTTGTGGGGCAGGAAGGAGTTATTCCAGATAGAAGAGTTATTTGCAAGTTGCAGAGAGAAATGAGGGGCCTTAGCTTAGGGGCCATATGTGGAGTCAGTGGGGGCCACCATATGTCTTTGCTCCTGCAAAGAAAAGGTGATATGGTCATCATGGCCAAAGAGGCCCACTGTGATTTGACCCAGTATCCCAGTGATGATTTTGGAAAGATTTCCTCTCTTAACAAAGACAATAGACATTATCAGATAAGAGTTTACTAGGGCATGGAGGAAATTCCTCTACCTATCACCAGTTGATTAACTGCATCTTGGTGTGCAGGTCACACATGTTGATGATAAAGAAGAAAGCAGCAAGACTGTCTTGACCACTGAAAGGAATACCCTCATTACTATTGTGAGGCACTGAAGCAGACAAGAATCATCAGGCAGAATATAATTGCAGCGAAGGGGAGAGTTCCTTTAGTGTGCACAAGAACTTGGTGCAGAGAGGCTTTTGGAATTGGCCTTAGTGCTGGGCTAGAATCCCTGTGGGTGCAAAGAATTTGCTAGTTTGTTCAATGGTTCCAGAAGTTGCCAGTCCAGCAATTCCCATCAACTGCCCAGTAAGGAGGACTCAGGCAAAGGAGGCCTCTTGTTTTTGAATATACAAACTCTATAGGATATTTATGCTGTATGATATGTACATGTACGTGTGTGCATGTGTGACGTATTTTGGATCATTGTTCACACATACCTAACAAGCTATCATATTAGGATGTAAAATGTTTAAAACAGCTTTCTTTCTCTTTTCTTTTCTTCCTTCCTTTCTTTCCCTTCCTTCCTTCCTTCCTTCCTTCCTTCCTTCCTTCCTTCCTTCCT
>NW_022320617.1:0-9126 GCF_002776525.5 Piliocolobus tephrosceles
AGGAAGGAAGGAAGGAAGGAAGGAAGGAAGGAAGGAAGGAAGGAAGGGAAAGAAAGGAAGGAAGAAAAGAAAAGAGAAAGAAAGCTGTTTTAAACATTTTACATCCTAATATGATAGCTTGTTAGGTATGTGTGAACAATGATCCAAAATACGTCACACATGCACACACGTACATGTACATATCATACAGCATAAATATCCTATAGAGTTTGTATATTCAAAAACAAGAGGCCTCCTTTGCCTGAGTCCTCCTTACTGGGCAGTTGATGGGAATTGCTGGACTGGCAACTTCTGGAACCATTGAACAAACTAGCAAATTCTTTGCACCCACAGGGATTCTAGCCCAGCACTAAGGCCAATTCCAAAAGCCTCTCTGCACCAAGTTCTTGTGCACACTAAAGGAACTCTCCCCTTCGCTGCAATTATATTCTGCCTGATGATTCTTGTCTGCTTCAGTGCCTCACAATAGTAATGAGGGTATTCCTTTCAGTGGTCAAGACAGTCTTGCTGCTTTCTTCTTTATCATCAACATGTGTGACCTGCACACCAAGATGCAGTTAATCAACTGGTGATAGGTAGAGGAATTTCCTCCATGCCCTAGTAAACTCTTATCTGATAATGTCTATTGTCTTTGTTAAGAGAGGAAATCTTTCCAAAATCATCACTGGGATACTGGGTCAAATCACAGTGGGCCTCTTTGGCCATGATGACCATATCACCTTTTCTTTGCAGGAGCAAAGACATATGGTGGCCCCCACTGACTCCACATATGGCCCCTAAGCTAAGGCCCCTCATTTCTCTCTGCAACTTGCAAATAACTCTTCTATCTGGAATAACTCCTTCCTGCCCCACAACAACACACCCTGCCAACTGCCAGCTCCCAGTGATATATGGGCGCCTTTATCAGGACAATTTGACTTCTGGTCTGCCTATCAATGCTATCTTCCTAGGAGGGACCACCTTAAGGCTGCCTTCTGAAGCACTCAAGAGGAGAACCAGTTCTATCTGGATCATACCCCCATCTAAGCTACACAGCAATGGGAGAGCACACATGGATTTCATACATCAAATTCCAGGCTGTGATCCCACTCAAACCACCTCCTCAGTGTGGAGAGTGGTTCAAGAGAAGTATAATTAAATAGTATCAGATGGTTAGGAAATAGAATAATGAATAAACTAATATTTAAATTTTTTTAAAAAAAGAGGCATTCTACCAGAAGAAAACTTAACTGGGAAGACATTCATAGGGTATAAGTGCACTGCCTACACTTGGGGAAAGATTGGGAGAAGGATGCATGATCTAAATTGCAACCTTTATTGACTGAATGTCGGGCTCTGTTCTATACCTTCGAAAACAAAGAAAGAGAGAGAGAGAAAGAGAGAAAGAAACAAAAGGAGGAAGGAAGGAAAGAAGGAAGGAAGGAAGGAAGGAAGGAAGGAAGGAAGGAGGGAAGGAAGGAGAAAAAAAGATTTTAATGGCAAAAGGCCTTGACTATGAGAAAAACTGGTTTAAAATACATTTTAGTTGTCCAGAAACTGAATTTGTTGAAATGCCCATTTTCCCTCTCTTCTGAGTTTGTATTTCTCTTACTGTAAGAGATGGTTATGTCACTGCATACATGTATCCCTAAAAGTTCACCATTTCCCCCTTCTGTCATTATCATTACAAATTTAATTTCAATTCTCCCTAATAACAATGGGCCAATATTTGCAGTCCAATGGCAAAACTTTACTTCAATCCTGGAAATGAGAGCACCAGAAGGCTAAGAGCAAAAGGGTCAGATAAAGACAATTAAAAAGCAGACTTTATTCACCACTTTCTTTTCATTCTCATTAGCACTCTCAACCACCTTCCAGCATTTTTTTCTGGAGAATTTTCCCTCCAGAGATTCATATCAAAAGTAAGCTTATTATACAAATCTGAGAGGAAATAGGATTGGGGTAAAAATGTCTGGTCTTACACTCTGGCGTCTATTTCTGGCCTTAACAAATGTATCTTTGGTCAAGTAGAACGTGAAACATAATAACTTGGTTACAACCTCAAAGATATAAATTAGTCATTGAGATATTTTATGATATGTTTTATTTGGAGAATGGCCTTTCTGGAAAAGACTAGCAAAATGGTTTTTCTTTGTTTTCCATAGGACACAAGACTTCCTAAAATGATAGTATCACTAAGAACAATTTGTTATTTCTATTTTTATTTATTTTAGAGACAGGGTCTCACTCTATTGCACAGGCTGGAGTGCAAGTGGTGCAATCATAGCACACAGCAGTCTTGAACTCCTGGACTCAGGTGATCCTCCTGCCTCAGCCTCCCAAGTAGCTAAGACTTCAGGGGCTTGCCACCATGCCTGGCTAATACTTTCATTTTTATTTTTTGTAGAGACTGGGTCTTGTTCTGTTGCCCAGGCTGATATCGAACTCCTGGGCTCAAGCAATCACCCTGCCTTGGCCCTCTCAAAGTGCTGGCATTATAGGCATGAGCCACTGCTTCTGGCCACCTGCTTTTTGTTGTTGTTGTTGTGTTGTTGTTGTTGTGTTGTTTTGTTTTGGTTTGTTTTCTTAATGAGATAGCACACATACTGAGAGGAAAACTTCAAATAGAACAAGGAGTTCCTTTCTACTCCACATTCTAAGCCAGTTACATCTGAAAATTACTTCCATCAAGAGTTTTCTACTTATCCTTGCAGAAGTTCTATACATTTATATATGTATATATATTTTAGTAGTTATTTTTTCTAATTCCTTTGCTTTACACAAATGGAGGAATATGACTTGTTCTATATCTTTTTGTAACATCTATCTTATTTATTTTAAAAAGCCACATAGTCTTTCCTATTGTTATACATTTAGATTGCCTAATTTTTCTCGATACAAATTACACTTCAACATCTTACATATACATCTTTTCAGCTTTGTGAATGCATGTCCATTGGATAAATTCCTAAAAGTGGAATTTCTGGATGAGAAACTTTGTGTATGCTTAACTTTTATGGATATTGCTAAATTGCCCTCCACAGAGTAATATTTCTCAATTTGTGCTCTCTCACTAACAGTGGATGGGAGTATGCTTTTCCCCATATTCTTATTAACATTATTGTATTATCCAACTTGTTAAACCTTTTTAATAATCTGACATGTGACAAATGATACCCCCTTTGTGTGTTTTTTGTTTCAATATACATATCTTTGTAAATAAGGCTGAGAATAATTTCATGTGTTTATATTACATTTACATTTACTTTTCTATGAAATAACCTATTTATATATTTTGTCAATTTTTTTATTTTTGTAGCTTGTCCTTTTCTTATTGACTCTTAAGAATTCTTCAATGCTAAGAAAATTTGTGTTTTGCCTGAAATGTTTTTTTGTAATTTGCCAGTTGTCTTTCACCTTTGTTTAGAATATTTCTTGCTGTACAGAAAGCTTGATTTTCTTTGATATATAGCTATGTTTCAGTATTTTTTGTTCTGCTTTCTTTTGTATGTCAGTTAAAAAATTCTTCATTACACCAAAATTATTGTTTAAATTGTCATATTTTCCTTGAATATTTTATTGTTTTCTTTTTCATTTATTTCTGATAGTTTACAAGTTGGTAGGCATTCAGCTATATTTTTCCACAAATGGAAAGTCAGTAGTTCCAATACCAAATTAGTAAATAACCTATTTTATATACTGATTTAAAATGTCATCTTTGGTACATATCAGATTCCCATATTATTTTGATTCTAGATGTAGACTGTGTTTTCTTCTAGTGGCAGTATACAGTAGGCAAACCTCCTCAAGTTAAAATGTGCCAAAATATTGGTCCCCTCAGCCCCTGGGGCAGCTAAGCTGGTCCTCAGGTAACCCAGGCCTTAAGCAATTGCTTCTACATGTGACCTTGATTGATTTCCCAGTGTGCCATAAAAATATTTTCATTTTCTATGTGTACCACAACATGAAGAAGGTTGAGAAGCACTGGTGTTTGTTTGTAGGTGTACAGGATTAAATTATCTCTGCACAAAAACTATCTAGGTTCAAATTCAGGACCTATCTTTACTGGTTGTATGACCTTGTGTGAATTATTAACTTACCTTGCTGAAAAGGGAATTAAAGAAATTTGTTCTTGCTATTGTTTGTTTATCTTTCCTTGGGAATGAATATTGAGTTTTATTGAATGCCTTTTCACCATCTATGAAAATACTACCTTTTAAATCATTTAGACTATTAAATATATAAATTAAATCAATATGTTTCTTAATATGGAACCATTAGTTCATTCCTGACAGGACCTTTACTTAGTATATATTATTTGAAATTACTAATAGATGCTATTACCTAATTTCCTTAGGGTTTTGCATTGATATTCACAAATTACATTTATTAATAATTTTCTTTTTCTGTACTATATTTATCACATTTTGGAATAATTGCTTTCTGGTATCATAGAGAATATTTGGAAACTTTCCTTCTTTATGCATTGAAACAGTTGAAATAGCATTGAGATTATTTGTTCTTTGGAGGTTTGAATGATACCTTCTGTGAAGATGTTTGGGCTTGATACTTCTTCGCAGGTCACTAAGAAGCCAGCATCATCCTGATACCAAAACCTGACAGAGACACACACAAAAAAAGAAGAATTCAGGCCAATATCCCTGATGAACATCGAGAAGAAAATCCTTGTGAAATTCTTCATTTATAACTTCAAACAATGCCACATTTCCAGTTAATTTAAGGGAGATTTTACAATGACATTACTAGAGAATTATCTTTGCTGACATTTAGACTCCCCAAAGTCCAACTTGGTTCAACTTGTTTCATAGTCTTTATTTCCAACATGATCCATAGAACAAGTTTTAAACCTTCTATTTTAAAGGGATAGACATGTAACAGAGAAATTGAGAAAGGGGTATTTCCAGATGCTGACCCTAAAGTGTACCTTCTTCTGTGAGCCAGAGTCTAGTAAATTCTACTTTTGCACATTCTTCATAGATTCTCAAGCTTTTAGCTGGGATTTATAATCTTAAAATGGATGATTCAAATTACTAAAATAAACTCAATTTCTTATTTATTCTGGACTGCCTAAGATTAGCTACATTTCTGGCTTTGAATTTATAGCCTGTGGTCCCTGAAAAACACATGTGTTTTTGGATATCACCATTGCAAGATAATTTACAAACTTTGAATTTATTACCTTTGTAAAGATAATTTTAAAATTAAATAAGCGTGATAGAATATTAAATTTGATATTTCCTGGATTTTTTTGTTTCGGGGTTTCTATGTTTTTGTTTCAACAGACACCCCAAAATCTAAACAGACACCTCAAAAACTAAAAACAATACAAGTGCCATATATATATACACATATATATGTGTATATCATTATGCATACATATATACATACGTGTGTATATATATGTATATGTATGACATCTGTTGTTTTATATATAAATATATATGATGTGTGTATATACACACATTCTAAATCAAAGTGCCTGATTGCTTTTTCATTCATTAATTCATATGTTGAACATATATCTATTGAGAGCCTACTATGTGTCAGGATCTTCTCTAAAACCAAATGATACAGAAATAATCAAAACACATAAAAAAGTCTGCTTTATTGCTGCTTGCATTCCAGTGGATATTTGAAGACTATTATTTGCCTCCAGATTAAGAGACAGCTAAGTATCCAGAGGGTGAAGAGGCTGCTAATGAGGATTTTTTTTCGAGACTATTGTTAGAGCATTGTAAATTATCTCTCTCCTACATGGGAGGGAAAGGAAACTCCCCCTTCATCTCAAGCCAATTGAAGGGGACCTCGAAAGAACCATTTGGAAAGCTAATATGCATTCTCTGGAATTTCAGAGACATGAGAGCAAGTTACTTGACCCATGGTTGAACAAAAAAGCAAAGGTAAGTGTACCTACAGCTGCCTATAGAAGAACAAGAAGCCTCTTTTCAGTAGTAAGTTACAAGTTCATTGAAAGCAGGGCAGAGGGGTCGATTTTCCATAGATCACATACAACTCTGTGGAATGGTGCTGCCTGATAGTCCAGTTGATTAGCTGGTCATAAGTGCCACCAAAAGCTTCTGCCAAGGGTGAGGCAGCTTCAGCAACAAGAAGATAGAGTTGTGTCATAGATGCAGAAGAGATATGAAGGGATAAAACTGACCGTGTGGAAGTGGCATCACTCATGCCAGGAACTGCAGGTGAAGATCTCCAGGGAGGGAATCATTAAACTGAAGGGGAAAATAAAAGTAAGCCTTGAATTCCACCATGCCCAGATGGCATCAACACCATATTATAACTTTACCAGTCCAAAAGCACATTTCTGCCCCTTACTCTCCATTCCCTACTCTAATATTCCCTAGTTTAAAGGAGCCCAAAACAGCAACTGTTAAGGGGAGAATGCAGCGAAGCCAAAAAAAAAAAAAAAAAAATTCAGATCATAAGAACCTCTCTCTACCACACCATCTCAGTCTACGGAGCCTGAGGCCAACCTAAACTAGGGAAGAAGAGAAATATTAAACTAAATGAGATTCGGGACTTTTGATCAGCATTTGTGCTGTATATTCATTATTTAATGAGACAGAGGAGTCTTCGGACCTGACTGAGATTTTATTCCAGGGGCTAGAAATAACTGATACGAAGAACAAGTGAAAAAGAATAAATTAAAGGTGCATTCTGCTTTACTCTACAAAGTACAGTTCATCCAATAAACCAATTAAATAAGTTTAGCTTTTCCTAAGTAGAAAGAAACACAAACCTCTAAGTTAGACTTGCTGGGAAAACAAGGTAACATAATGTGAAATCTTTTGATATAAAAAGTGAAGCTACAAAGCCTCCTGAATCAATTTCTAAATAACCTATGGCAATAGGATATTAGAGATACAAAGAAAAATAATAACATATCTCCACTATGGGCATCTTTCCCAGGTTTTATAAAATGTCTCTGATTATTTCTGTTATCAAATTTTATGATTGGGAAATTATAAATGGGAACCATAGAGCTCTGAGGGGAGTAATTGTTTTTGTTTTTTTCAAAAGCTTAATTTGAGTATGATGCCTGTAACAGGTTCAACAGTGGTAGAATAAAATTTCTACCACTTGTGCAATAGAATACAAAGATCATCCAAAATAGAAGATAAATGAGTCAGGTATTAAATATAGTGGATATTTCCAGATCAGCATGCCCTCATAGCATAGTTCAAGGGTTAAGATATATCCTGAACTTATTATAGCAATAATCTTTCCAGGTGCATGTTGGACATTGATGAAGCCTAAAGCTGAAAAAGGACATGCATAAGGCCTTCCTCTAAAAATGAAAATAATGTAATAGCCCCAAAAAATTATAGTCTGGTCACCTTAACATTGATATCTGAAAAGACCAAACTCATTAATCATTTCATTTATAAAATGCTAAACAATCACGGGCGCCAGTGAGTAGTCAGTGGAATTTTAGGAAGAATAAATCAGTCAGACCTATGTAATATTGCTCCATGACAGACTGCCAGGCATTATTGATTGGAAGGGAAGGAAAAAAGACTTTAATCCTGGTCTTAAAGGATGTACTCATAAATAAATCTAGGAAGATATTTTCAAAGTGCATCACTACAAGAATTCTCAACTTCTTAGAAGGCAGAACAGATGGTATTTCATTCTCCTCTTTTCTTTCCTAAAGCAAAAACAAGAGGGTGATTAAGCCTTAGTTAAGCATATAGAAACAGAGAAAAAACAAAGGAAAGAAATCCTTTACCAAATTGTTGTAAATTGAGAGGGTGTCATTCACATTGCAAGTAGAGAAAACATACTATAAATAAATTTGCAGGTGGATGTATCTTATGCTACATTAGTACAAAAAAAGTCAAAAGCTAGGGAATGTGACTCCCCCCCAAAAAAGATGAGAAAGGTTCAGAAGACAAAAATCGATTTTGAGACAAAAACTACAAAAATAGACACAAAAAAAGTCATTATATAATGATATCGGAGTCAATTCAGCAAGAGAACATAACAATTGTAAATATATATGCACCTAACACTAGAGCACCCAGATATATAAAGAAAATATTATTAGAGCTAAAGAGAGAGATGGGCCCCAATACAGTGATAGCTGAAGAGTTCAACATCCCACTTTCAGCACTGGGCAGGTTATCTATATAGAAAATCAACAAAGAAACATAGGACTTAATGTGCATTATAGATCAATTATATCTAATAGATATTTACAGAACATTTCATGCTATGATTGCAGAATACACATTCTTCTCCTCAGTACATGCATAGTTCTCAAGGATAGGCCACAAGTTAGGTCACAAATCAAGTCTTCAAAATTTCAAAAATAATTGAAAACATATCATATTAGTTTATTCTCACACTGCTATAATGAACTACCTGAAACTGGGTAATTAATGAAGAAAATAAGTTTAATTGACTCACAGTTCTACACGCTGTACAGAAGCATGGTTGGGAGACCTCAGGAAACTGACAATCATGGCAGAAGGTGAAGGAGAAGCCAGCAAGAACATCCTACCATTGTGGAGCAGAAAAGAGAGATAATGAAGGGGGAAGTGCCACACACTTTCAAACAACCAGATCTCATGAAAACTACCTCGCTATCATGCGAAAACAACATAACAAGTATATTCTCTGACCACAATGGAATTAAACTAAAACAAACAAAAAGAGGAGCTTTGGAAACTATATGAACACCTGGAAATAAACAATGTGCTCCTGAATGATCAGTGGGTCAATGAAGAAATTAAAAAGAAAATGTCAGCCATGAGCCAAGATTGTGCCACTGCACTCCAGCCTGGGTGACAGAGCAAGACTCTGTTCTAGAAAATAATCCCCTTTACAATAGCTACAAATAAAAATAAAATACATAAGAATAAATTTAATCAAAGAAATGAAAGATCACTACAATAAAAACTACAGGCTAGGTACAATGAGTCATTCCTGTAATATTAGCATTTTGAGAGATCAAGGCAAGAGGATTGCTTGAGCCGAGGAGTTCAATAGAAGACTGGGCAGCATGGTGAGACCCCATTTCTACAAACAAATAAATAAATTTCTTTTAACTTTTACACTTTACAAAAAAAAAAAAAAAAAACTATACATGGAATGCCAAGATGGCCAAAT
>NW_022320618.1:0-9131 GCF_002776525.5 Piliocolobus tephrosceles
AGGAAGGAAGGAAGGAAGGAAGGAAGGAAGGAAGGAAGGAAGGAAGGGAAAGAAAGGAAGGAAGAAAAGAAAAGAGAAAGAAAGCTGTTTTAAACATTTTACATCCTAATATGATAGCTTGTTAGGTATGTGTGAACAATGATCCAAAATACGTCACACATGCACACACGTACATGTACATATCATACAGCATAAATATCCTATAGAGTTTGTATATTCAAAAACAAGAGGCCTCCTTTGCCTGAGTCCTCCTTACTGGGCAGTTGATGGGAATTGCTGGACTGGCAACTTCTGGAACCATTGAACAAACTAGCAAATTCTTTGCACCCACAGGGATTCTAGCCCAGCACTAAGGCCAATTCCAAAAGCCTCTCTGCACCAAGTTCTTGTGCACACTAAAGGAACTCTCCCCTTCGCTGCAATTATATTCTGCCTGATGATTCTTGTCTGCTTCAGTGCCTCACAATAGTAATGAGGGTATTCCTTTCAGTGGTCAAGACAGTCTTGCTGCTTTCTTCTTTATCATCAACATGTGTGACCTGCACACCAAGATGCAGTTAATCAACTGGTGATAGGTAGAGGAATTTCCTCCATGCCCTAGTAAACTCTTATCTGATAATGTCTATTGTCTTTGTTAAGAGAGGAAATCTTTCCAAAATCATCACTGGGATACTGGGTCAAATCACAGTGGGCCTCTTTGGCCATGATGACCATATCACCTTTTCTTTGCAGGAGCAAAGACATATGGTGGCCCCCACTGACTCCACATATGGCCCCTAAGCTAAGGCCCCTCATTTCTCTCTGCAACTTGCAAATAACTCTTCTATCTGGAATAACTCCTTCCTGCCCCACAACAACACACCCTGCCAACTGCCAGCTCCCAGTGATATATGGGCGCCTTTATCAGGACAATTTGACTTCTGGTCTGCCTATCAATGCTATCTTCCTAGGAGGGACCACCTTAAGGCTGCCTTCTGAAGCACTCAAGAGGAGAACCAGTTCTATCTGGATCATACCCCCATCTAAGCTACACAGCAATGGGAGAGCACACATGGATTTCATACATCAAATTCCAGGCTGTGATCCCACTCAAACCACCTCCTCAGTGTGGAGAGTGGTTCAAGAGAAGTATAATTAAATAGTATCAGATGGTTAGGAAATAGAATAATGAATAAACTAATATTTAAATTTTTTTAAAAAAAGAGGCATTCTACCAGAAGAAAACTTAACTGGGAAGACATTCATAGGGTATAAGTGCACTGCCTACACTTGGGGAAAGATTGGGAGAAGGATGCATGATCTAAATTGCAACCTTTATTGACTGAATGTCGGGCTCTGTTCTATACCTTCGAAAACAAAGAAAGAGAGAGAGAGAAAGAGAGAAAGAAACAAAAGGAGGAAGGAAGGAAAGAAGGAAGGAAGGAAGGAAGGAAGGAAGGAAGGAAGGAAGGAGGGAAGGAAGGAGAAAAAAAGATTTTAATGGCAAAAGGCCTTGACTATGAGAAAAACTGGTTTAAAATACATTTTAGTTGTCCAGAAACTGAATTTGTTGAAATGCCCATTTTCCCTCTCTTCTGAGTTTGTATTTCTCTTACTGTAAGAGATGGTTATGTCACTGCATACATGTATCCCTAAAAGTTCACCATTTCCCCCTTCTGTCATTATCATTACAAATTTAATTTCAATTCTCCCTAATAACAATGGGCCAATATTTGCAGTCCAATGGCAAAACTTTACTTCAATCCTGGAAATGAGAGCACCAGAAGGCTAAGAGCAAAAGGGTCAGATAAAGACAATTAAAAAGCAGACTTTATTCACCACTTTCTTTTCATTCTCATTAGCACTCTCAACCACCTTCCAGCATTTTTTTCTGGAGAATTTTCCCTCCAGAGATTCATATCAAAAGTAAGCTTATTATACAAATCTGAGAGGAAATAGGATTGGGGTAAAAATGTCTGGTCTTACACTCTGGCGTCTATTTCTGGCCTTAACAAATGTATCTTTGGTCAAGTAGAACGTGAAACATAATAACTTGGTTACAACCTCAAAGATATAAATTAGTCATTGAGATATTTTATGATATGTTTTATTTGGAGAATGGCCTTTCTGGAAAAGACTAGCAAAATGGTTTTTCTTTGTTTTCCATAGGACACAAGACTTCCTAAAATGATAGTATCACTAAGAACAATTTGTTATTTCTATTTTTATTTATTTTAGAGACAGGGTCTCACTCTATTGCACAGGCTGGAGTGCAAGTGGTGCAATCATAGCACACAGCAGTCTTGAACTCCTGGACTCAGGTGATCCTCCTGCCTCAGCCTCCCAAGTAGCTAAGACTTCAGGGGCTTGCCACCATGCCTGGCTAATACTTTCATTTTTATTTTTTGTAGAGACTGGGTCTTGTTCTGTTGCCCAGGCTGATATCGAACTCCTGGGCTCAAGCAATCACCCTGCCTTGGCCCTCTCAAAGTGCTGGCATTATAGGCATGAGCCACTGCTTCTGGCCACCTGCTTTTTGTTGTTGTTGTTGTGTTGTTGTTGTTGTGTTGTTTTGTTT
The DNA here is from genome assembly GCF_002776525.5 of Piliocolobus tephrosceles. NCBI lineage: Eukaryota > Metazoa > Chordata > Mammalia > Primates > Cercopithecidae > Piliocolobus > Piliocolobus tephrosceles. Next base: position 2,558 of record NW_022320618.1, read on the forward strand.
TGGTTTGTTTTCTTAATGAGATAGCACACATACTGAGAGGAAAACTTCAAATAGAACAAGGAGTTCCTTTCTACTCCACATTCTAAGCCAGTTACATCTGAAAATTACTTCCATCAAGAGTTTTCTACTTATCCTTGCAGAAGTTCTATACATTTATATATGTATATATATTTTAGTAGTTATTTTTTCTAATTCCTTTGCTTTACACAAATGGAGGAATATGACTTGTTCTATATCTTTTTGTAACATCTATCTTATTTATTTTAAAAAGCCACATAGTCTTTCCTATTGTTATACATTTAGATTGCCTAATTTTTCTCGATACAAATTACACTTCAACATCTTACATATACATCTTTTCAGCTTTGTGAATGCATGTCCATTGGATAAATTCCTAAAAGTGGAATTTCTGGATGAGAAACTTTGTGTATGCTTAACTTTTATGGATATTGCTAAATTGCCCTCCACAGAGTAATATTTCTCAATTTGTGCTCTCTCACTAACAGTGGATGGGAGTATGCTTTTCCCCATATTCTTATTAACATTATTGTATTATCCAACTTGTTAAACCTTTTTAATAATCTGACATGTGACAAATGATACCCCCTTTGTGTGTTTTTTGTTTCAATATACATATCTTTGTAAATAAGGCTGAGAATAATTTCATGTGTTTATATTACATTTACATTTACTTTTCTATGAAATAACCTATTTATATATTTTGTCAATTTTTTTATTTTTGTAGCTTGTCCTTTTCTTATTGACTCTTAAGAATTCTTCAATGCTAAGAAAATTTGTGTTTTGCCTGAAATGTTTTTTTGTAATTTGCCAGTTGTCTTTCACCTTTGTTTAGAATATTTCTTGCTGTACAGAAAGCTTGATTTTCTTTGATATATAGCTATGTTTCAGTATTTTTTGTTCTGCTTTCTTTTGTATGTCAGTTAAAAAATTCTTCATTACACCAAAATTATTGTTTAAATTGTCATATTTTCCTTGAATATTTTATTGTTTTCTTTTTCATTTATTTCTGATAGTTTACAAGTTGGTAGGCATTCAGCTATATTTTTCCACAAATGGAAAGTCAGTAGTTCCAATACCAAATTAGTAAATAACCTATTTTATATACTGATTTAAAATGTCATCTTTGGTACATATCAGATTCCCATATTATTTTGATTCTAGATGTAGACTGTGTTTTCTTCTAGTGGCAGTATACAGTAGGCAAACCTCCTCAAGTTAAAATGTGCCAAAATATTGGTCCCCTCAGCCCCTGGGGCAGCTAAGCTGGTCCTCAGGTAACCCAGGCCTTAAGCAATTGCTTCTACATGTGACCTTGATTGATTTCCCAGTGTGCCATAAAAATATTTTCATTTTCTATGTGTACCACAACATGAAGAAGGTTGAGAAGCACTGGTGTTTGTTTGTAGGTGTACAGGATTAAATTATCTCTGCACAAAAACTATCTAGGTTCAAATTCAGGACCTATCTTTACTGGTTGTATGACCTTGTGTGAATTATTAACTTACCTTGCTGAAAAGGGAATTAAAGAAATTTGTTCTTGCTATTGTTTGTTTATCTTTCCTTGGGAATGAATATTGAGTTTTATTGAATGCCTTTTCACCATCTATGAAAATACTACCTTTTAAATCATTTAGACTATTAAATATATAAATTAAATCAATATGTTTCTTAATATGGAACCATTAGTTCATTCCTGACAGGACCTTTACTTAGTATATATTATTTGAAATTACTAATAGATGCTATTACCTAATTTCCTTAGGGTTTTGCATTGATATTCACAAATTACATTTATTAATAATTTTCTTTTTCTGTACTATATTTATCACATTTTGGAATAATTGCTTTCTGGTATCATAGAGAATATTTGGAAACTTTCCTTCTTTATGCATTGAAACAGTTGAAATAGCATTGAGATTATTTGTTCTTTGGAGGTTTGAATGATACCTTCTGTGAAGATGTTTGGGCTTGATACTTCTTCGCAGGTCACTAAGAAGCCAGCATCATCCTGATACCAAAACCTGACAGAGACACACACAAAAAAAGAAGAATTCAGGCCAATATCCCTGATGAACATCGAGAAGAAAATCCTTGTGAAATTCTTCATTTATAACTTCAAACAATGCCACATTTCCAGTTAATTTAAGGGAGATTTTACAATGACATTACTAGAGAATTATCTTTGCTGACATTTAGACTCCCCAAAGTCCAACTTGGTTCAACTTGTTTCATAGTCTTTATTTCCAACATGATCCATAGAACAAGTTTTAAACCTTCTATTTTAAAGGGATAGACATGTAACAGAGAAATTGAGAAAGGGGTATTTCCAGATGCTGACCCTAAAGTGTACCTTCTTCTGTGAGCCAGAGTCTAGTAAATTCTACTTTTGCACATTCTTCATAGATTCTCAAGCTTTTAGCTGGGATTTATAATCTTAAAATGGATGATTCAAATTACTAAAATAAACTCAATTTCTTATTTATTCTGGACTGCCTAAGATTAGCTACATTTCTGGCTTTGAATTTATAGCCTGTGGTCCCTGAAAAACACATGTGTTTTTGGATATCACCATTGCAAGATAATTTACAAACTTTGAATTTATTACCTTTGTAAAGATAATTTTAAAATTAAATAAGCGTGATAGAATATTAAATTTGATATTTCCTGGATTTTTTTGTTTCGGGGTTTCTATGTTTTTGTTTCAACAGACACCCCAAAATCTAAACAGACACCTCAAAAACTAAAAACAATACAAGTGCCATATATATATACACATATATATGTGTATATCATTATGCATACATATATACATACGTGTGTATATATATGTATATGTATGACATCTGTTGTTTTATATATAAATATATATGATGTGTGTATATACACACATTCTAAATCAAAGTGCCTGATTGCTTTTTCATTCATTAATTCATATGTTGAACATATATCTATTGAGAGCCTACTATGTGTCAGGATCTTCTCTAAAACCAAATGATACAGAAATAATCAAAACACATAAAAAAGTCTGCTTTATTGCTGCTTGCATTCCAGTGGATATTTGAAGACTATTATTTGCCTCCAGATTAAGAGACAGCTAAGTATCCAGAGGGTGAAGAGGCTGCTAATGAGGATTTTTTTTCGAGACTATTGTTAGAGCATTGTAAATTATCTCTCTCCTACATGGGAGGGAAAGGAAACTCCCCCTTCATCTCAAGCCAATTGAAGGGGACCTCGAAAGAACCATTTGGAAAGCTAATATGCATTCTCTGGAATTTCAGAGACATGAGAGCAAGTTACTTGACCCATGGTTGAACAAAAAAGCAAAGGTAAGTGTACCTACAGCTGCCTATAGAAGAACAAGAAGCCTCTTTTCAGTAGTAAGTTACAAGTTCATTGAAAGCAGGGCAGAGGGGTCGATTTTCCATAGATCACATACAACTCTGTGGAATGGTGCTGCCTGATAGTCCAGTTGATTAGCTGGTCATAAGTGCCACCAAAAGCTTCTGCCAAGGGTGAGGCAGCTTCAGCAACAAGAAGATAGAGTTGTGTCATAGATGCAGAAGAGATATGAAGGGATAAAACTGACCGTGTGGAAGTGGCATCACTCATGCCAGGAACTGCAGGTGAAGATCTCCAGGGAGGGAATCATTAAACTGAAGGGGAAAATAAAAGTAAGCCTTGAATTCCACCATGCCCAGATGGCATCAACACCATATTATAACTTTACCAGTCCAAAAGCACATTTCTGCCCCTTACTCTCCATTCCCTACTCTAATATTCCCTAGTTTAAAGGAGCCCAAAACAGCAACTGTTAAGGGGAGAATGCAGCGAAGCCAAAAAAAAAAAAAAAAAAATTCAGATCATAAGAACCTCTCTCTACCACACCATCTCAGTCTACGGAGCCTGAGGCCAACCTAAACTAGGGAAGAAGAGAAATATTAAACTAAATGAGATTCGGGACTTTTGATCAGCATTTGTGCTGTATATTCATTATTTAATGAGACAGAGGAGTCTTCGGACCTGACTGAGATTTTATTCCAGGGGCTAGAAATAACTGATACGAAGAACAAGTGAAAAAGAATAAATTAAAGGTGCATTCTGCTTTACTCTACAAAGTACAGTTCATCCAATAAACCAATTAAATAAGTTTAGCTTTTCCTAAGTAGAAAGAAACACAAACCTCTAAGTTAGACTTGCTGGGAAAACAAGGTAACATAATGTGAAATCTTTTGATATAAAAAGTGAAGCTACAAAGCCTCCTGAATCAATTTCTAAATAACCTATGGCAATAGGATATTAGAGATACAAAGAAAAATAATAACATATCTCCACTATGGGCATCTTTCCCAGGTTTTATAAAATGTCTCTGATTATTTCTGTTATCAAATTTTATGATTGGGAAATTATAAATGGGAACCATAGAGCTCTGAGGGGAGTAATTGTTTTTGTTTTTTTCAAAAGCTTAATTTGAGTATGATGCCTGTAACAGGTTCAACAGTGGTAGAATAAAATTTCTACCACTTGTGCAATAGAATACAAAGATCATCCAAAATAGAAGATAAATGAGTCAGGTATTAAATATAGTGGATATTTCCAGATCAGCATGCCCTCATAGCATAGTTCAAGGGTTAAGATATATCCTGAACTTATTATAGCAATAATCTTTCCAGGTGCATGTTGGACATTGATGAAGCCTAAAGCTGAAAAAGGACATGCATAAGGCCTTCCTCTAAAAATGAAAATAATGTAATAGCCCCAAAAAATTATAGTCTGGTCACCTTAACATTGATATCTGAAAAGACCAAACTCATTAATCATTTCATTTATAAAATGCTAAACAATCACGGGCGCCAGTGAGTAGTCAGTGGAATTTTAGGAAGAATAAATCAGTCAGACCTATGTAATATTGCTCCATGACAGACTGCCAGGCATTATTGATTGGAAGGGAAGGAAAAAAGACTTTAATCCTGGTCTTAAAGGATGTACTCATAAATAAATCTAGGAAGATATTTTCAAAGTGCATCACTACAAGAATTCTCAACTTCTTAGAAGGCAGAACAGATGGTATTTCATTCTCCTCTTTTCTTTCCTAAAGCAAAAACAAGAGGGTGATTAAGCCTTAGTTAAGCATATAGAAACAGAGAAAAAACAAAGGAAAGAAATCCTTTACCAAATTGTTGTAAATTGAGAGGGTGTCATTCACATTGCAAGTAGAGAAAACATACTATAAATAAATTTGCAGGTGGATGTATCTTATGCTACATTAGTACAAAAAAAGTCAAAAGCTAGGGAATGTGACTCCCCCCCAAAAAAGATGAGAAAGGTTCAGAAGACAAAAATCGATTTTGAGACAAAAACTACAAAAATAGACACAAAAAAAGTCATTATATAATGATATCGGAGTCAATTCAGCAAGAGAACATAACAATTGTAAATATATATGCACCTAACACTAGAGCACCCAGATATATAAAGAAAATATTATTAGAGCTAAAGAGAGAGATGGGCCCCAATACAGTGATAGCTGAAGAGTTCAACATCCCACTTTCAGCACTGGGCAGGTTATCTATATAGAAAATCAACAAAGAAACATAGGACTTAATGTGCATTATAGATCAATTATATCTAATAGATATTTACAGAACATTTCATGCTATGATTGCAGAATACACATTCTTCTCCTCAGTACATGCATAGTTCTCAAGGATAGGCCACAAGTTAGGTCACAAATCAAGTCTTCAAAATTTCAAAAATAATTGAAAACATATCATATTAGTTTATTCTCACACTGCTATAATGAACTACCTGAAACTGGGTAATTAATGAAGAAAATAAGTTTAATTGACTCACAGTTCTACACGCTGTACAGAAGCATGGTTGGGAGACCTCAGGAAACTGACAATCATGGCAGAAGGTGAAGGAGAAGCCAGCAAGAACATCCTACCATTGTGGAGCAGAAAAGAGAGATAATGAAGGGGGAAGTGCCACACACTTTCAAACAACCAGATCTCATGAAAACTACCTCGCTATCATGCGAAAACAACATAACAAGTATATTCTCTGACCACAATGGAATTAAACTAAAACAAACAAAAAGAGGAGCTTTGGAAACTATATGAACACCTGGAAATAAACAATGTGCTCCTGAATGATCAGTGGGTCAATGAAGAAATTAAAAAGAAAATGTCAGCCATGAGCCAAGATTGTGCCACTGCACTCCAGCCTGGGTGACAGAGCAAGACTCTGTTCTAGAAAATAATCCCCTTTACAATAGCTACAAATAAAAATAAAATACATAAGAATAAATTTAATCAAAGAAATGAAAGATCACTACAATAAAAACTACAGGCTAGGTACAATGAGTCATTCCTGTAATATTAGCATTTTGAGAGATCAAGGCAAGAGGATTGCTTGAGCCGAGGAGTTCAATAGAAGACTGGGCAGCATGGTGAGACCCCATTTCTACAAACAAATAAATAAATTTCTTTTAACTTTTACACTTTACAAAAAAAAAAAAAAAAAAACTATACATGGAATGCCAAGATGGCCAAAT
>NW_022320619.1:0-1288 GCF_002776525.5 Piliocolobus tephrosceles
CCTTCCTTCCTTCCTTCCTTCCTTCCTTCCTTCCTTCCTTCCTTCCTTCCTTCCTTCCTTCCTTCTTTCCTTCCTTTTCTCTCTCTCTCTCTCTGTTTGTCTTTATTTCTTTCTTTATTTTTTCTTTCAGACAGGCTGTTTCTGTGTCACCCAGGCTGGAGTGCAGTGGTGCAATCAAGGCTCACTACAGCCTTGACTTCCCAGGCTCAAGTGATTCTCCTGCCTCAGTCTCTCTAGTAACTGAGAATACAGGTACATGCCACTACACTCAACTAATTCATTTTTATTTTTGTAGAGACGAGGTCTCCCTGTGTTACCCAGACTGGTCTCAAACTCTTGGGTTCAAGTGATCCTTCTGACTTGGCCCCCCAAAGTGTTGGGATTACAGGTGTGAGCCACTGTGCCATGCCCTCAAATGCATTTCTAACTAACACTATTGACAAACAGGTTTTGTTTAGTGACTACTTTTTTAAAGAAATTGACATATATTGAGATATAATGAACATACCATACAATTCAACCATTTAATCTGTATAATTCAATGTGTTTTTAGATTTATTCATAAGGCTGTGCACCACAATCTAATTTTAGAATTCCTTTTTCCCCATAACAAAACCCTATATCCATCAGGAGTCATCCGTACCTCCTATCTGCTCCCCTCCCAATGCCTCTGAGTTCTAGGCAACCATTAGTCCACTTTCTGTTTCTATAGATTTTTATATTCCATATATTTCATACTATTGGAATAATACCATATGTAGCCTTTTGCCTTTGGCTTCTTTTACTTAGCATAATATTTTCAGGGTTCATACATGTTGTTGTGGTATGTATAGTAACTCATTCTCTTTTATGGCTGAATAATATTTTATTGTACAGATTTATCATGTTTTATTTATCCATTTGTTAGTTGATGGACATTTGGGTTATTTCTACTTCTTGGCTATTATGAATAATGCTGCTATGAATATTTGTGCTGTAGTTTGGATGTTTGTCTCCCCAAACCTCATGTTGAAATTTGATCCCATTGTTGGAGGTGGGGCTCAAAAAGAGGCTTTGGGTCATGGGGGCAGATTCCTCATGAATAGATTGATGTCCTTCCTCAGAGGTGAGTTCTTGCTGTATTAGTTCCTAAGAAAGCTGGTTGTTGAAACAAAGCCTGACACTCCCACCCCCACTTCCTCTCTCTTGTTTCCTTCTTCACCAGGTGACCTCTGCAAACACTGGCTCACCTTTGCCTTCTTTGTTTTAGTTTTTTTTTTTTTTTTTTTTTTTTTTTTTTTTTGTTTTT
>NW_022320619.1:1388-13510 GCF_002776525.5 Piliocolobus tephrosceles
TTTTTTTTTTTTTTTTTTTTTTTTTTGTTGTTGTTGTTGTTGTTTTTTTTTTTTTTTTTTTAGGAAATCTTGTTGCTCTGTCACCCAGGCAGGAGTGCAGTGGTGCAATCTCAGCTCACTGCAACCTCTGTCTCTTGGGCTGAAGTGATTCTCATGCCTCAACCTCCTGAGTAGCTGGAATTACATAGATGCACACCACCATCTTTCTTATCTTTCTATTTTTAGTAGAGACAGGGTTTTGCCATGTTGGCCAGGCTGGTCTAGAACTACTGACCTCATGTGATCTGCCTGCCTCGGCCTCCCAAAGTGTTGGGATTACAGGCATGAGCCACTGTGCCTGGCCACCTTTGCCTTCTGTCATGAGTAGAAGCAGCATGAAACCCTCATCAGAAACCCAGCAGATGCTGGCACCATGCTTCTTGTACAGCCTGCAGAACCGTGAGTGAAATCAGCCTCTTTTCTTTATAAATTACTCAACCTCAGGTATTCCTTTGTAAAGCAACACAAAACAGATTGAAACAACTAGTTTTTTTGGTTAGACTTATGTTGTCAGTTCTCTTGTGTATGTATGTCAGAGTGGAGTTGCTAGGTCATATGTTTATGTTTTGAGGAACTGCCAAACTATTTTCCAAAGTGGTGGCACCATTTAACATTCTCACCAACAATACATGAAGCTTCCAATTTTTCAATGTCCTCGACAATACTTGTTATTTTCTGTCTTTTTGATGCTAGCCATCCTGGTGGGTATGAAGTGGTATCTCATGGAGGTTTTGATTTGCATTTCCCTGATAACTAATGATGCTGAGCATCTTTTCATGTACTTATGGGCCATTTCAATATTTTCTTTGGAGAAATGTCTATCTAAATCCTTTGCTCATTTTAAAATCAGGTTTTAAAAACATATTATTAAGTTGTAAGCACAGTAACTATTTAAATCATCACTTAAGCAGTCAATATTTCTGAAAGATAATATACTTTAAACAAAGTAGGATATTTATGCAGTTGTAATGTTGTTGTTTTCAGGTCAATCACAAGAGGCATAGGCATCACATGTTTATTAACATAAAGGCAAATCCATTAACTAGTAATAGCATTTCATTGTAAATACATTTAATCTCAAATCTCTTGTTAAAACTTAACTGCTAACATTTTCAGTTTATCCAACTCTGAATCAAGTAAAATCAGATTGGCTAGATCCTTTATGAACATGTTTAGTGTCACTTGGCTGTTCTAGTCAGTGCTCCCAAATGTTAAATGCCTTTATATTTCTGCCTTAGCATTAATTACTCTTATGAAATAAACTTATCAAGGCCTATAGTCTCTGGCTCTCAAGAAAGGCCTTTGAGAGTATGACCTTCACTTTCACTGAGAAAATGTTAATTTCACTAGAGTAAAATGTTAATTGACTCCAAATGCTGTCAGTTGCTTATTAATGATCGCCTATGGCAATGTTACAGGTTTAAGCCTCAATCCCATAGAGGTGGCATTACGTTTTCTTACCAGAGCTTAGGTTTAGGAAAATCCATGATGATAGCAAACAATTTTAAAATTATATAATTGAAACAAATTCAGCTATTGGTTTCCCATTCTCCTTTACTTCCCATCCTCCTCTGTGGTCATTTCAGAATTCCATTCTCTCTTGAACTCTTTCCTCACCAGCTTCCTTCACAGTTCCATCAGGCAGCCTTTCCTCCTACCTCATTGAGAAACAGAGGCCATCAGATAGGAGCTCCCTCAACATCCTCCCACTCCAGAGCAAAACTACCTGTACCTGCTTCCATTAATCACTGGTGCCTACAGTCCATATGGAAGAGATGTTTCCCCACCCATGTGAGGCTCGTCCCTGTGCTTCCTGTCTCATCCCATCCTGCCTCCTCACAGACCCCATCCCATCAACTCCCCCCACTCTGCTCTATTTATAGCCTCACCTATTCTCCTGACCTCTTCCCACTAAACTTTAAAAATATTCATTTGTCCTGTGTTATAAAAACAAAACAATTCCTCTTTGAGCTCCTATTACTTCATCTAATTGCAAACCTGTATATTTCTTTCCTTCATGGGCCAATGTCTGTGTCCCTTTCTTCATCTCCCTTTCACGCCTTCAACTGGTTGTACTTCTATAATTTTTTGTTGATGGTATATTGGAATAAAATTGAGAGACAACTAGGAGATATTAGAGCAAAGAAGAAGGAAAGACATTCTACATGTTACTGAACCGAACTTGGGTTTGCTTGCTTGGCTCAGGGAAACTAAACATCTACACCATGTTGTGCAGTCAAAGAAAGGAGTGAGTTTATTTGTGGGGCACCAAGCAAGGAGAATTGGCCAACTCACACTTAAAACCCAGCCTCTCTGATGGCTTACAAGTAAAGATTTTTAAAGGCAGGGGAAAATTTTAGGAAAGCAGGAGTTACAGGCAAAATTATTAATCCTCACATGGAGGTGATACATTGGTTTGGCCCCAAAAGATGGGATATCTTGAAGGAGGGGCTTAGAGATCGTAGATGGATTTAAAGAGTCTTTGATTTGCAATTGATTAAGGAAATAAAACTTTATCTAAAACCTTGAGGTCAGTGGAAAGGAATGTTAAGGTCTGACCTGTGAGCGTGACTCTCCTTAGGTTCCTTAGGAAGAAATTTAGAACAAAAAACAGCGGTCAGAGTTCAGTCCTCAGTTTCCCTTTATCTCAGGCCTATTTGCCAGTGGACAGACAGCATTTTCCATTTGAAGGGGGTTTGGGTTTTGATAAACAACTCAGGGACCTATGTTAAGATGTTATCTTTAATTTTTATACAGAATCAAATATGTTGTGGCTGTATTATTTTGGATTATTGTTTTAAGCTATTATTATCTTTTTGTTTATATCAGGCTGTTTATTTACTTTTTAAGGCTAGCTAGGCACCTGGAAAGCCCCTTGAAGGAACTCAAGATTTTACTTTATTTTTAAAATTTACTTATTTGCTTTATTTTTTAAGCCTATGGGCCCCTTAGAGGGTTTGCTGCTCTGTCTCAGTCCTCCTGTCTTTTGTATTTTCTCAATCCTGAGGGGTATAGAGAGCACTCTGGCTACTTCTTGTTGAATTGAGGCAAAGACTGGGGAGTAGGATATGAGGAATAAAAGTTTCTAGCAAGGAGCTCAAGATATTTTTGAGTTTCATGCATGGAAACTTGATTTGGAGTTATTATTATATTCTTTTAGTCACTGTTTCATTATATATATTTGGTTATAATATAAAGCATAAACAGAATTAGCAAGATTGATATGTCTAACTTCAGTAATCCATAAGACATGGATTGTATTTTATGAGGAATCTAAGAAAATAAGGAAGAAAACCAATCCTTGGGGCAGTTGGGGAGACTGGTTATAACCAAGTGCCTTGTTTTAACATTTTTTAGATTAGTTTTTATTGTTTGCAGATGTATTTATATAAGTATAGCATGTAGCATTTGTAACTATATGTGTGTGTGTGTATATATATATATGTGTGTGTGTGTATATATATATGGTTTAGGTAAGATGTAATCTAAGACTATTTTATTATCTAATACAACCTGAGTCAATGAATTAACTTTTTTTTTTTCTGCTGGGCAACTATTGCCAATGTAGTTTTACCAGTAAGAATTTTTGAAGTGAGGGAGAGGTTTTTAATTATGTGTTCATGGGATGCTCCTTTTGACCAATGTAACAATGTCTCCCCAGAGAAATACCCAGCTCCACCTTTTTGGTACCCAGACAAGTATAGATTTGTGAATCTCCATCACGAGTTTGTGGGCCATTTAGTTCTATCAAGTGATTTTAGGGAGCTAGTTCAGTGTTTGGTTTTAGCAAATTCATGTATAGAAAGAGGGATAATCGAGTAATCTAGCAGGCAAACTTGTTTTCTATATACGAGTTGTCAATATATTTATAAGTCCAGTAGGATTTCTTTTGGGGTACTTTTCACAAATAGATATTTTGGAGGAGTACAGAGGACCCCAGAAATACTGTACACATTAAACTTGGAGTCTTGTGTCAGGGCCTTGTGGGTTGGATTACATCAAAGATCCATAGCCAGTGGGTCTATTTTTGAACGTTGTTTGTATTGATTTTCTTTTTAAAAAAATTAAAAAAATTTTTTCACCTTATTTTTAGTATCTTCTTTCTTCTCCAATGAACGTTGTTTGGTAGTAAAAAGCAGCTGAATTGGCAAGATCCAAGATAAGAGTTCGGAGGTATTTCTGAGCAGGACTTTAGGGGATGATAGTAATAGAAGTAAGGACTATTAATATTTTTTCTCAAGCCGGTAATGTACTAAACAGAGGAAAACCATATGATTTTTTCCCCCAGCAAATTTGATTAAGAAAGCTCTAAGAAGCAGGGGGCATACAACATTAGTCTTTTTTGTGTAGTATTTTTCAGTTTGGTCAGAAAATAAGAAACTCTTGGTTAATTATGGTGAAATTAACAGGCTTGGAGGGTTTAGAGCAAACTTTAGACCCTTTTAGAAAGGAGTTAGGATGAAGCAGGGAACTGGAGACATACGGTTTGGGGTGTTGTCTTTACCCAATTGGTCACAAGGTTGGGGGTGCTCTTTATCTTACCTTATGGTAAACTTAGGAACAGCCATGAAGTTAGTTACAGGCATGATTAAAGGGTTAGCATAGTCATGAACCAGAAATAGTTTGTGATGACTTATTTAGTAATTGGTTAAATTTCCTGAAGAGGTCAGAGATTGGAAAACTTTATAGAGTTAAATTTTTATGCAAGTGTAAGGGTCAAAGAAGTGATGATATAAACCAAAATCTTCTTGGCCAATTTCTAGAGGAATAACTAGAATGATACAGTAACTAATATACACATATATAATATACATTTAATTTTATTTGTTATGAATTGAAATTTTTATAATTTTTTTAGTAAAATAAAGATACCAAACGTGTTGCACTATTACTATAATTTAGTGAAAAAATAAAATATACTCTGTATAAGTTTAGAAGAAATAACAAGTTTTATTTTTAATTGCAAATTTGCAAGCCTAATGGTTAAAAGGTTTGAGCAGCAAATATAAGTAGCTAAGCAAACAGAAAATTAACACATTGTCCCTATATATAATATGTAAATAGGTAGGGCCAGGAATCAGTCATTTTTTATTTATAGATTTTAAAAAGAATTTTTAATTTAAGGCCTGATGCTGGCTCATAGGAATAGCTGTAATTAGCAGGAGCTGGGTCTTTAAGAATTTGGTTGGCTGAGTCTTGTGGGTCCACAGCTGGATCAGGAACTGGCTTTATCTGAGAATGAAGAATCTACAGCTTATTTTTAAAACATTTAATAAAATAGCGTGCTATTAATAAAATCTGATATGGCCTCATCCGCTGTGGTTTAAGCTGCTCTTTGGAATGCACGTCTCTCCAAGTTTTGAGGAGCAACCAGTTTTCTGGCTTTATTTTATGGAGAGGAACATCAGTAGGATGTATCATCCTATTACAGGCAAATTTATGGATGGCATTTAAAGTTATACCCCAAAACTGTACATAATTACAGTGTCTAACTCTGATTTTTAAATAATTTATCTGTTGACCTAGTGGCACAGACTATAGGAAGGGTCTTTCATACAAGATTTCATAAGAGCTTGAAGGCTGCTTTTAGGAGCCTCCCTATTTTTTTTTTTTAATTTTTTTTTTATTATTATACTTTAAGTTCTAGGGTACATGTGCATAACGTGCAGGTTTGTTACATATGTATACTTGTGCCATGTTGGTGTGCTGCACCCATCAACTCGTCAGCACCCATCAATTCGTCATTTATATCAGGTATAACTCCCAATGCAATCCCTCCCCCCTCCCCCCCCATGATAGGCCCCGATGTGTGATGTTCCCCTTCCCGAGTCCAAGTGATGTCATTGTTCAGTTCCCACCTATGAGTGAGAACATGCGGTGTTTGGTTTTCTGTTCTTGTGATAGTTTGCTAAGAATGATGGTTTCCAGCTGCATCCATGTCCCTACAAAGGACACAAACTCATCCTTTTTTATGGCTGCATAATATTCCATGGTGTATATGTGCCACATTTTCTTAATCCAGTCTGTCACAGATGGACATTTGGGTTGATTCCAAGTCTTTGCTATTGTGAATAGTGCCGCAATAAACATACGTGTGCATGTGTCTTTATAGCAGCATGATTTATAATCCTTTGGGTATATACCCAGTAGTGGGATGGCTGGGTCATATGGTACATCTAGATCTAGATCCTTGAGGAATCGCCATACTGTTTTCCATAATGGTTGAACTAGTTTACAATCCCACCAACAGTGTAGAAGTGTTCCTATTTCTCCACATCCTCTCCAGCACCAGTTGTTTCCTGACTTTTTAATGATTGCCATTCTAACTGGGGTGAGATGGTATCTCATTGTGGTTTTGATTTGCATTTCTCTGATGGCGAGTGATGATGAGCATTTTTTCATGTGTCTGTTGGCTGTATGAATGTCTTCTTTTGAGAAATGTCTGTTCATATCCTTTGCCCACTTTTGGATGGGGTTGTTTGTTTTTTCTTGTAAATTTGTTTGAGTTCTTTGTAGATTCTGGAAATTAGCCCTTTGTCAGATGAGTAGATTGCAAAAATTTTCTCCCATTCTGTAGGTTGCCTGTTCACTCTGATGGTAGTTTCTTTTGCTGTGCAGAAGCTCTTTAGTTTAATCATATCCCATTTGTCAATTTTGAGCCTCCCTATTTTTAAGCGGTGTTAACTGGCAATATCTTTCCCTATGTAAGACTTGTTTCCTGAGAACATTTTGTAACATCTTTTTTCAAGGTGTGTTATTTGTTTGCTTGTTTGTTTAGTCTTTTTAGTGGACTGGGGTCTGTAATTTTTATTTAATTTTCAGCTATCTGGATATCTCCAGGGTTACCTTGGCAATAAAGGCACTCCTGTTTTTACTCTATATGGTGAATGGCAATCTAAATCTGGGGATAATTTTTTTTTAGTAAAGCTTTTATTATTTTTGAAGTCCTCTCAGTAAAAGAGGGAAAGGCTTTCGCCCATCTGATAAATGTGTTCACCATTATTAATGAACATTAATTTATTTTTTGCTCTTGGCATTATAGTAAGCTTATTTGCCAGTCTTCCCTCTGTGTGTCAACTCTTGCTTATATCCTTTTTTGGTGTGGGTGAACCTGAGTTTGAATTGTTTTTTGCACAGAGTATACATTTTTGTATAACCTTTTGTATAGTCCTTTGCGTAGTAAGATCTATGATGTAATTCTGGATCCACTTAATCATGGTACAATTGTTATAGTGAGTGTTCTAATAAGTTGAATTAATTGTTCTTTTAATCAAAATTTTAGGGATCAGGACCATTTTGTTTTCTTTTGCTGGCTTGTAGTCCAGGAGTTAGGTTTTAGGGCCATTACATTGAAAGCTGTTTTTTTTTTTTTTTATTCATCTTAAAGTTTTGTGGGATATGTCGAACAAAAAGTGGCCAACTCTGTATGTGGAGCCAGGCCATAACAGTGGGAGTTTTTGGTTGGGCAGCTAACTTAGCAGTCTTGTTTATTTTGCTATTTTTATGAAATATTGAACAGTTTGATTTTCAGTGGTTTGGGCAATGTATGGTTACCATTGTTTTAGGTTTTGATACCACATTTAGTAATTAAAGAAATTTTTGTGCACGTTTGTTTTTTCCCCCTGATGTTAACAGCCCTTTATTTTAAAAAGTGGCCCCATATGCATGTATCACAGAGAAGACACATTTTGAACAAGTGTAAATGTTTAATTTTTTATCTTTTTTCTGGTGAAGGACATGGGTGAGGGCTATTAGTTCTGCCTTCTGAGCAGTGTTTTAGCTTTTATAATATCTTGCAAAGTTACCACCACACATCCAGTTTTCTGATTTTTCTGATCCATGCAACTGTTTTTATCTGTGAACATCTCCAGATTTGGTTCTTATGAGGGCACATATGTTAGGTCAGGGTGGCTATAATAGGCTCGTTTAATAATCAATAATCAGTTGTGCCTAGGTTCCTCTGACGGGTTAGGGAGTGGGGCAGTGGGATTTAAAGTGAACACAATCCTTAGTGTCACATTAAGATTATCCAAGAGAATTGCTTGGTATTTTTCCAGCCAGCCTGAAGTAAGCCAATAACCACCTTTTTGTTCTAATAATGATAATACACAATGTAGGGGATGTATGGCTGTGGGCTGTCCCAGGTGAATTTTTAGCTTTTTGTAGTAAGTCACAGGTGGTGGCTACTGCCTTGAGGCATAGTGGCCATTCCTGGGTTATGCTGTCCAAAGTCTTTGAAAAGTGTGGCACAGGACACTTAGCATCTCCTAGATTTTGGGTACATACCCTCAATCCTATTTTTTGTCTTTCATGTACAAACAGATCTAATGGCTTTTTAAAAATATGGCAGTACTAAAGCCAGAGCTGTCAACAGTTTAAAAAAATCATTTGAAAGGCTTTTTGGCATTTGTTAGTCCATACTACAGGCTCATGCTTGGTTTCTTTTAGGGCGCTACATAGGAGTTTTGCCATCAACCTGAAATGAGGAATCCATATACAGCAAAATCCAGCCATTCCTAACAACCCTCTTAATTGCCTTTGGTGGTTGGATGGCTAACACTTACTACTGCCTCCTGGTGGTTCAGGAGCACATTTCTGTCTCCTGTTAGTTTAAATCCTAGACACTTTACTGAGGGCTGAGAAATTCACACTTTTTTGGCTACCTCATAGCCTCTCTCAGTCAGGAAATTTAAAGTAGTTATAGTATTTTTATTTGAGCTGTTTCAGGTTTTACTTGCTATCATTATGTCATCTACATACTGAAGGAGGGCCCTCTTATAACTGGAGTTACCTTAGGTCTATTGCCAGCACTTCTCCAAACAAGATAGGGGAAAGGGGTTTGAACACTTGTGGAAATACAATCTAGTAATATTGGTGTGTATTTTTTGTTTCTGGATTTTATCATTCAAAAACAAAGACCTCTTCAGATTTGAGATGAGGGGAATGTAGAAAAATGTATCTTTCAGGCCTAATACTGTGAACCAACAGAAGTCTTCTAACAAAAATTATCACCAAATACTCAGGTGGGTTTTCATTCGGCCTCTGTCATAATTCTTGAACTTTATTAAAGCTATGCTGTTTTGGGTTCCTTTTCTAAGGCCTGCTAAAATACAATCTCTATAATGCTCTAGACATGCTTGACTCCCGTGGTTTGTATTCCATCTGGGGCCTGTGGTTGGTACAACCTCCACAGCAGCTGCCTGAACCAGATTTCCAGGAGCCTCAACATGTTCCTGGCCCACTTATTTCCAAGGGTTTTCTAGGACTATTCTCTGCCCTTCAGAGGTAAACAAAGTATTTAGCAAATTTTACACACCAGCTCAATTAGAATTATGACTAGCCAAAATGGAGGAGAACAAATTTTGTATTGTTCTTGAGTCATCCCAATAGGTAGTCATGTTATTCCTTCAATTGTGTAAGTCAGAGATAGAGAATGGGGTGTGCACCCATACAAGTCCTCCCTGCTGACCCTGGGCATTGATTCCATCAGTGGGTATTTGCCTTAATGGGAATTGCCCTGTCTGAACCAGAGTGGCTCCCTGATGAAATTGAGTACCCTGTCAGGTGTATGAAGGAGAGCACATTTCTCCTTCCAGCCTGTCTCTATCATTATTATTCCCCAATCCAGCCAGGGTAATAGGGTTCCCATTTCTGCCTGTGCTGGAAGGACCATTGCCCCAGCTCCCACATCTTGGCCCCCATAGGGTGGAGAGAGGAACATTGGGCACATTCATTTGTTGAAGCAGTAAGTAATCGTCCGATTCCTTAGAACCAGGTAAAACCTGTTTTACCCCTCCTACCCTAGAGGCATCTCTTTGAACCATGGTTTTATGTAAATTATGTTTTTTATGAATTGGTTTGCTTTGGTACAAAAGCATACAAGCTTGTATATATAGAATATTATTTCATTAAACTTTGTGTTTACAAAACAACTTTAATAAAAAAAATTGTAACATAATTTAAAGAACCATTTTCTGGGCATCTTTCCTCAGCTCCCAGGGAATGTTGTGGCCAGGTAGTATTGTAATAAAAACTCATTTTTTTCTTTTTTTATGGGCTCAAAATAAAAATGGCCCAATTTTGCAGAAATACACCCCAATGGGCTATAAGGAGGACTAAAACTTGTGTTTTCCATTTTAAATGACAAAACCACAGGTGATAAAACCTTAGTGCCTTGTTCAGTCTCTAAACAGTTGTAAGCAAGTCAAACAGATTTTAAGTAAATAAAAATCAAATGAAGTTTCTCATGGTCTCAATCCCTTCGACTCCCTAGGGAGTCTCTACCCTCAAACTGAATGCTCTGATGAAGCAGAACCAAGTGTCTGAAGGGAAAACACTTTGATGCCGTCATATATGAATTTGCCACTTACCAAAGATGTCTTCCAAGCCAAATGGCTGTTTCTAATGTGCAAAGGTGAAAGCATCATGGGCCAGGGATGGCAGTCAAACACATGGATCTTTCCCTGAGTAGAATGGCTACGGCAGCTGCTGATAGGATCCAAGGGTGGCTGTGGCCAGCGGCCAATGTGCCTTGGGTGAGATGTCCACTCAGGATTTTCATCCCATCTGGGTCACCAGTAAATTGTTAGCAAACTGAACCTGGGCCCACTCAGTCGGTGCAGGGAAGCCAAACATCTATACCATGTTTGGAAGTGAGAGAAAGAAGGGAGTTTATTTGTGGGGCACCAAGCAAGGAGAATTGGCCAGCTCACACTTGAGACCCAACCTCTCTGATGGTTTACAAGTAAGAATTTTTAAAGGCAAGAGTCAATTTTAGGAAATCAGAACTTACAGATAAAATTATAAATCAACACATGGAAGTTATACATTGGTTTGGCCCCCAACGATGGGATATCTTGAAGCAGGAGCTTATAAGTCATAGGTGGATTTAAAGATTTTTTGATTTGCAATTGGTTAAGAAATAAAACTTT
Source organism: Piliocolobus tephrosceles (assembly GCF_002776525.5). NCBI lineage: Eukaryota > Metazoa > Chordata > Mammalia > Primates > Cercopithecidae > Piliocolobus > Piliocolobus tephrosceles. The sequence continues at coordinate 12,359 of NW_022320619.1, forward strand.
ATCTAAAACCTTGAGGTCAGTGGAAAGGAATGTTAAGATCTGACCTGTGAGTGTGACTCTCCTTAGCTTTCTTAGGAAGAAATTTAGAACAAAGAACAGCGGTCAGAGTTCAGTCCTCAGTTTCTCCTAATTCTAGGTTTATGTGCCATGGACAGCATTTTCTAGGTTTTTAAAAAGCAACTCAGGGACATATGATAAGATGTTATCTTTGTGTTTTAGAGGAATCCAAACATATTGGGATTGTAACTTTCTTGACTGTTGTTTTAAGCTTTTTTTTTTTTTTTTAGATGGAGTTTTGCTCTTTCGCCCAGGCTGGAGTGAAGTGGCACAATCTCGGCTCACTGCAACCTCCATCCCCTGGGTTCAAGCGGTTCTCCTGCGTCAGCCTCCCTAGTAGCTTGGATTGCAGGTGCCCGCCATCAAGCCTGGCTAATTTTTGTAGTTTTAGTAGAGACGGGGTTTCGCCATGTTGGCCAGGGTGGTCTTGAACTCCTGACCTCAGGTGATCCACCTGCCTCAGCCTCCCAAAGTGCTAGGATTACAGGCATGAACCAACGTGCTTGGCTAAGCTATTCCTTTTTTTCTGAGATGGAGTGTTACTCTGTCACCCAGGCTGGAGTGCAGTGGTGCTGTCTCGGCTCACTGCAACCTCTGCCTCCTGGGTTCAAGTGATTCTTCTGCTTCAGCCTCCCAAGTAGCTGGGACTACAGGTGCATGCCACCATGCCCGGCTAATTTTTATATTTTTAGTGGAGATGGGGTTTCAACCATATTGGTCATGCTGGTCTTGAACCTCCTGACCTCGTGATCCACCCCTTAAGCTATTGTTACCTTTTTGTTTACATCATGTTGTTTATCTATTTTCTAAGGACAACTAGGTGCCTGGACTTTCCCTTGAAGGAATTCTAGATTTTCCTTTATTTTTATGCTTGGGGAAGGGGGACAGGTAGGGTCCTAAGCAGAGTTCCTGCTCTGTCTCAGAGGCAAAGAGAATAGTGTGAACAAAGGCCTGGAGTTGAAACCATATGTAGTTTCAGTTTATTTTTAATTATAAAGTGCAAGGGGAAGAGATGGTAAGTGAAGCAAAGATCAGATAATGAGGGCCATATAATGTGGGCAGACGTATGTCCTGTGGGCTCTAAATAGCAAGCCA
>NW_022320620.1:0-1142 GCF_002776525.5 Piliocolobus tephrosceles
CTGAAATAAAACCAGGAAAATATGGATACAAATACCTACTAGTTTTTATAGATACTTTTTCAGGATGGACAGAAGCCTTCCCAACCAAAAAGGGAACTGCCCAGGTCGTAGCCAAGAAAATCCTAGAAGAAATCCTGCCCAGGCATGGCTTCCCAGCTATGATAGGGTCGGACAATGGGCCGGCCTTCGTCGCCAAGGTAAGTCAGGGACTGGCTTCCATTCTCGGGGCAAATTGGAAATTACATTGTGCATATCACCCCCAAAGCTCAGGACAGGTAGAAAGAATGAACAGAACATTAAAGGAGACTCTGACTAAATTGACCATGGAGACTGGTGCTAACTGGGTAGTCCTTCTCCCCTACTCCCTGTTCAGGGCAACAAACTCCCCCTACAGATTAGGTCTCACCCCTTATGAAATAATGTATGGCAGACCCCCCCCCCCCATTGTCCCTAACCTAAAAGACAATCTCATCTAATCTGATGTCCATGATAGTGTTGAACTCTTATTTTCCCTACTAGCCTTACAGAAAATTCATGAAGAGATCTGGCCTAGACTAAGAGAACTATACAAAACAGGACCTCCACCCATTCCACATCAGATCCAGCCAGGAGACTGCGTTCTCGTCAAGCGTCACTGACAAGAAACCTTAGAACCAAGGTGGAAAGGGCCGTTCCAGGTGATCCTAACTACACCAACAGCACTCAAAGTAGAAGGAATCACTGCCTGGATCCACTACACCCACGCCAAGCTAGTAGACCCGCTCTCGGGTTTCATTGGGCCCTCCGCAGAGAAAACCACAGCCTGGACAATTGACCGGACTAAAGACAATCCTTTAAAACTCACCCTGCGCCGTCAACAACCGTAATTATGGTATCCATCTCCTTTGTGACGCTCTTGCTCTTGCGGGCCTTCAGCTGGAAAATCCAAGCACAGCAGTCTTCATCCCGCTTGCCTGGCGTTTTTTCCTGACAGAAAATTGGACCAACTATGCTCAGACACAGGTACAAGGCTGTCTTCTGGCCACAGCTGATTGCCCCCCTCGAGGTTGTAGCTCTCCTATCTATGTTAATTTTACTGATTTCCAGGCACAACCCGGAAAAGTCGCCCCAGCTATTTGCTTTCTCTTTGACCAACAAGTCCC
>NW_022320621.1:0-1288 GCF_002776525.5 Piliocolobus tephrosceles
CCTTCCTTCCTTCCTTCCTTCCTTCCTTCCTTCCTTCCTTCCTTCCTTCCTTCCTTCCTTCCTTCTTTCCTTCCTTTTCTCTCTCTCTCTCTCTGTTTGTCTTTATTTCTTTCTTTATTTTTTCTTTCAGACAGGCTGTTTCTGTGTCACCCAGGCTGGAGTGCAGTGGTGCAATCAAGGCTCACTACAGCCTTGACTTCCCAGGCTCAAGTGATTCTCCTGCCTCAGTCTCTCTAGTAACTGAGAATACAGGTACATGCCACTACACTCAACTAATTCATTTTTATTTTTGTAGAGACGAGGTCTCCCTGTGTTACCCAGACTGGTCTCAAACTCTTGGGTTCAAGTGATCCTTCTGACTTGGCCCCCCAAAGTGTTGGGATTACAGGTGTGAGCCACTGTGCCATGCCCTCAAATGCATTTCTAACTAACACTATTGACAAACAGGTTTTGTTTAGTGACTACTTTTTTAAAGAAATTGACATATATTGAGATATAATGAACATACCATACAATTCAACCATTTAATCTGTATAATTCAATGTGTTTTTAGATTTATTCATAAGGCTGTGCACCACAATCTAATTTTAGAATTCCTTTTTCCCCATAACAAAACCCTATATCCATCAGGAGTCATCCGTACCTCCTATCTGCTCCCCTCCCAATGCCTCTGAGTTCTAGGCAACCATTAGTCCACTTTCTGTTTCTATAGATTTTTATATTCCATATATTTCATACTATTGGAATAATACCATATGTAGCCTTTTGCCTTTGGCTTCTTTTACTTAGCATAATATTTTCAGGGTTCATACATGTTGTTGTGGTATGTATAGTAACTCATTCTCTTTTATGGCTGAATAATATTTTATTGTACAGATTTATCATGTTTTATTTATCCATTTGTTAGTTGATGGACATTTGGGTTATTTCTACTTCTTGGCTATTATGAATAATGCTGCTATGAATATTTGTGCTGTAGTTTGGATGTTTGTCTCCCCAAACCTCATGTTGAAATTTGATCCCATTGTTGGAGGTGGGGCTCAAAAAGAGGCTTTGGGTCATGGGGGCAGATTCCTCATGAATAGATTGATGTCCTTCCTCAGAGGTGAGTTCTTGCTGTATTAGTTCCTAAGAAAGCTGGTTGTTGAAACAAAGCCTGACACTCCCACCCCCACTTCCTCTCTCTTGTTTCCTTCTTCACCAGGTGACCTCTGCAAACACTGGCTCACCTTTGCCTTCTTTGTTTTAGTTTTTTTTTTTTTTTTTTTTTTTTTTTTTTTTTGTTTTT
>NW_022320621.1:1388-13509 GCF_002776525.5 Piliocolobus tephrosceles
TTTTTTTTTTTTTTTTTTTTTTTTTTGTTGTTGTTGTTGTTGTTTTTTTTTTTTTTTTTTTAGGAAATCTTGTTGCTCTGTCACCCAGGCAGGAGTGCAGTGGTGCAATCTCAGCTCACTGCAACCTCTGTCTCTTGGGCTGAAGTGATTCTCATGCCTCAACCTCCTGAGTAGCTGGAATTACATAGATGCACACCACCATCTTTCTTATCTTTCTATTTTTAGTAGAGACAGGGTTTTGCCATGTTGGCCAGGCTGGTCTAGAACTACTGACCTCATGTGATCTGCCTGCCTCGGCCTCCCAAAGTGTTGGGATTACAGGCATGAGCCACTGTGCCTGGCCACCTTTGCCTTCTGTCATGAGTAGAAGCAGCATGAAACCCTCATCAGAAACCCAGCAGATGCTGGCACCATGCTTCTTGTACAGCCTGCAGAACCGTGAGTGAAATCAGCCTCTTTTCTTTATAAATTACTCAACCTCAGGTATTCCTTTGTAAAGCAACACAAAACAGATTGAAACAACTAGTTTTTTTGGTTAGACTTATGTTGTCAGTTCTCTTGTGTATGTATGTCAGAGTGGAGTTGCTAGGTCATATGTTTATGTTTTGAGGAACTGCCAAACTATTTTCCAAAGTGGTGGCACCATTTAACATTCTCACCAACAATACATGAAGCTTCCAATTTTTCAATGTCCTCGACAATACTTGTTATTTTCTGTCTTTTTGATGCTAGCCATCCTGGTGGGTATGAAGTGGTATCTCATGGAGGTTTTGATTTGCATTTCCCTGATAACTAATGATGCTGAGCATCTTTTCATGTACTTATGGGCCATTTCAATATTTTCTTTGGAGAAATGTCTATCTAAATCCTTTGCTCATTTTAAAATCAGGTTTTAAAAACATATTATTAAGTTGTAAGCACAGTAACTATTTAAATCATCACTTAAGCAGTCAATATTTCTGAAAGATAATATACTTTAAACAAAGTAGGATATTTATGCAGTTGTAATGTTGTTGTTTTCAGGTCAATCACAAGAGGCATAGGCATCACATGTTTATTAACATAAAGGCAAATCCATTAACTAGTAATAGCATTTCATTGTAAATACATTTAATCTCAAATCTCTTGTTAAAACTTAACTGCTAACATTTTCAGTTTATCCAACTCTGAATCAAGTAAAATCAGATTGGCTAGATCCTTTATGAACATGTTTAGTGTCACTTGGCTGTTCTAGTCAGTGCTCCCAAATGTTAAATGCCTTTATATTTCTGCCTTAGCATTAATTACTCTTATGAAATAAACTTATCAAGGCCTATAGTCTCTGGCTCTCAAGAAAGGCCTTTGAGAGTATGACCTTCACTTTCACTGAGAAAATGTTAATTTCACTAGAGTAAAATGTTAATTGACTCCAAATGCTGTCAGTTGCTTATTAATGATCGCCTATGGCAATGTTACAGGTTTAAGCCTCAATCCCATAGAGGTGGCATTACGTTTTCTTACCAGAGCTTAGGTTTAGGAAAATCCATGATGATAGCAAACAATTTTAAAATTATATAATTGAAACAAATTCAGCTATTGGTTTCCCATTCTCCTTTACTTCCCATCCTCCTCTGTGGTCATTTCAGAATTCCATTCTCTCTTGAACTCTTTCCTCACCAGCTTCCTTCACAGTTCCATCAGGCAGCCTTTCCTCCTACCTCATTGAGAAACAGAGGCCATCAGATAGGAGCTCCCTCAACATCCTCCCACTCCAGAGCAAAACTACCTGTACCTGCTTCCATTAATCACTGGTGCCTACAGTCCATATGGAAGAGATGTTTCCCCACCCATGTGAGGCTCGTCCCTGTGCTTCCTGTCTCATCCCATCCTGCCTCCTCACAGACCCCATCCCATCAACTCCCCCCACTCTGCTCTATTTATAGCCTCACCTATTCTCCTGACCTCTTCCCACTAAACTTTAAAAATATTCATTTGTCCTGTGTTATAAAAACAAAACAATTCCTCTTTGAGCTCCTATTACTTCATCTAATTGCAAACCTGTATATTTCTTTCCTTCATGGGCCAATGTCTGTGTCCCTTTCTTCATCTCCCTTTCACGCCTTCAACTGGTTGTACTTCTATAATTTTTTGTTGATGGTATATTGGAATAAAATTGAGAGACAACTAGGAGATATTAGAGCAAAGAAGAAGGAAAGACATTCTACATGTTACTGAACCGAACTTGGGTTTGCTTGCTTGGCTCAGGGAAACTAAACATCTACACCATGTTGTGCAGTCAAAGAAAGGAGTGAGTTTATTTGTGGGGCACCAAGCAAGGAGAATTGGCCAACTCACACTTAAAACCCAGCCTCTCTGATGGCTTACAAGTAAAGATTTTTAAAGGCAGGGGAAAATTTTAGGAAAGCAGGAGTTACAGGCAAAATTATTAATCCTCACATGGAGGTGATACATTGGTTTGGCCCCAAAAGATGGGATATCTTGAAGGAGGGGCTTAGAGATCGTAGATGGATTTAAAGAGTCTTTGATTTGCAATTGATTAAGGAAATAAAACTTTATCTAAAACCTTGAGGTCAGTGGAAAGGAATGTTAAGGTCTGACCTGTGAGCGTGACTCTCCTTAGGTTCCTTAGGAAGAAATTTAGAACAAAAAACAGCGGTCAGAGTTCAGTCCTCAGTTTCCCTTTATCTCAGGCCTATTTGCCAGTGGACAGACAGCATTTTCCATTTGAAGGGGGTTTGGGTTTTGATAAACAACTCAGGGACCTATGTTAAGATGTTATCTTTAATTTTTATACAGAATCAAATATGTTGTGGCTGTATTATTTTGGATTATTGTTTTAAGCTATTATTATCTTTTTGTTTATATCAGGCTGTTTATTTACTTTTTAAGGCTAGCTAGGCACCTGGAAAGCCCCTTGAAGGAACTCAAGATTTTACTTTATTTTTAAAATTTACTTATTTGCTTTATTTTTTAAGCCTATGGGCCCCTTAGAGGGTTTGCTGCTCTGTCTCAGTCCTCCTGTCTTTTGTATTTTCTCAATCCTGAGGGGTATAGAGAGCACTCTGGCTACTTCTTGTTGAATTGAGGCAAAGACTGGGGAGTAGGATATGAGGAATAAAAGTTTCTAGCAAGGAGCTCAAGATATTTTTGAGTTTCATGCATGGAAACTTGATTTGGAGTTATTATTATATTCTTTTAGTCACTGTTTCATTATATATATTTGGTTATAATATAAAGCATAAACAGAATTAGCAAGATTGATATGTCTAACTTCAGTAATCCATAAGACATGGATTGTATTTTATGAGGAATCTAAGAAAATAAGGAAGAAAACCAATCCTTGGGGCAGTTGGGGAGACTGGTTATAACCAAGTGCCTTGTTTTAACATTTTTTAGATTAGTTTTTATTGTTTGCAGATGTATTTATATAAGTATAGCATGTAGCATTTGTAACTATATGTGTGTGTGTGTATATATATATATGTGTGTGTGTGTATATATATATGGTTTAGGTAAGATGTAATCTAAGACTATTTTATTATCTAATACAACCTGAGTCAATGAATTAACTTTTTTTTTTTCTGCTGGGCAACTATTGCCAATGTAGTTTTACCAGTAAGAATTTTTGAAGTGAGGGAGAGGTTTTTAATTATGTGTTCATGGGATGCTCCTTTTGACCAATGTAACAATGTCTCCCCAAAGAAATACCCAGCTCCACCTTTTTGGTACCCAGACAAGTATAGATTTGTGAATCTCCATCACGAGTTTGTGGGCCATTTAGTTCTATCAAGTGATTTTAGGGAGCTAGTTCAGTGTTTGGTTTTAGCAAATTCATGTATAGAAAGAGGGATAATCGAGTAATCTAGCAGGCAAACTTGTTTTCTATATACGAGTTGTCAATATATTTATAAGTCCAGTAGGATTTCTTTTGGGGTACTTTTCACAAATAGATATTTTGGAGGAGTACAGAGGACCCCAGAAATACTGTACACATTAAACTTGGAGTCTTGTGTCAGGGCCTTGTGGGTTGGATTACATCAAAGATCCATAGCCAGTGGGTCTATTTTTGAACGTTGTTTGTATTGATTTTCTTTTTAAAAAAATTAAAAAAATTTTTTCACCTTATTTTTAGTATCTTCTTTCTTCTCCAATGAACGTTGTTTGGTAGTAAAAAGCAGCTGAATTGGCAAGATCCAAGATAAGAGTTCGGAGGTATTTCTGAGCAGGACTTTAGGGGATGATAGTAATAGAAGTAAGGACTATTAATATTTTTTCTCAAGCCGGTAATGTACTAAACAGAGGAAAACCATATGATTTTTTCCCCCAGCAAATTTGATTAAGAAAGCTCTAAGAAGCAGGGGGCATACAACATTAGTCTTTTTTGTGTAGTATTTTTCAGTTTGGTCAGAAAATAAGAAACTCTTGGTTAATTATGGTGAAATTAACAGGCTTGGAGGGTTTAGAGCAAACTTTAGACCCTTTTAGAAAGGAGTTAGGATGAAGCAGGGAACTGGAGACATACGGTTTGGGGTGTTGTCTTTACCCAATTGGTCACAAGGTTGGGGGTGCTCTTTATCTTACCTTATGGTAAACTTAGGAACAGCCATGAAGTTAGTTACAGGCATGATTAAAGGGTTAGCATAGTCATGAACCAGAAATAGTTTGTGATGACTTATTTAGTAATTGGTTAAATTTCCTGAAGAGGTCAGAGATTGGAAAACTTTATAGAGTTAAATTTTTATGCAAGTGTAAGGGTCAAAGAAGTGATGATATAAACCAAAATCTTCTTGGCCAATTTCTAGAGGAATAACTAGAATGATACAGTAACTAATATACACATATATAATATACATTTAATTTTATTTGTTATGAATTGAAATTTTTATAATTTTTTTAGTAAAATAAAGATACCAAACGTGTTGCACTATTACTATAATTTAGTGAAAAAATAAAATATACTCTGTATAAGTTTAGAAGAAATAACAAGTTTTATTTTTAATTGCAAATTTGCAAGCCTAATGGTTAAAAGGTTTGAGCAGCAAATATAAGTAGCTAAGCAAACAGAAAATTAACACATTGTCCCTATATATAATATGTAAATAGGTAGGGCCAGGAATCAGTCATTTTTTATTTATAGATTTTAAAAAGAATTTTTAATTTAAGGCCTGATGCTGGCTCATAGGAATAGCTGTAATTAGCAGGAGCTGGGTCTTTAAGAATTTGGTTGGCTGAGTCTTGTGGGTCCACAGCTGGATCAGGAACTGGCTTTATCTGAGAATGAAGAATCTACAGCTTATTTTTAAAACATTTAATAAAATAGCGTGCTATTAATAAAATCTGATATGGCCTCATCCGCTGTGGTTTAAGCTGCTCTTTGGAATGCACGTCTCTCCAAGTTTTGAGGAGCAACCAGTTTTCTGGCTTTATTTTATGGAGAGGAACATCAGTAGGATGTATCATCCTATTACAGGCAAATTTATGGATGGCATTTAAAGTTATACCCCAAAACTGTACATAATTACAGTGTCTAACTCTGATTTTTAAATAATTTATCTGTTGACCTAGTGGCACAGACTATAGGAAGGGTCTTTCATACAAGATTTCATAAGAGCTTGAAGGCTGCTTTTAGGAGCCTCCCTATTTTTTTTTTTTAATTTTTTTTTTATTATTATACTTTAAGTTCTAGGGTACATGTGCATAACGTGCAGGTTTGTTACATATGTATACTTGTGCCATGTTGGTGTGCTGCACCCATCAACTCGTCAGCACCCATCAATTCGTCATTTATATCAGGTATAACTCCCAATGCAATCCCTCCCCCCTCCCCCCCCATGATAGGCCCCGATGTGTGATGTTCCCCTTCCCGAGTCCAAGTGATGTCATTGTTCAGTTCCCACCTATGAGTGAGAACATGCGGTGTTTGGTTTTCTGTTCTTGTGATAGTTTGCTAAGAATGATGGTTTCCAGCTGCATCCATGTCCCTACAAAGGACACAAACTCATCCTTTTTTATGGCTGCATAATATTCCATGGTGTATATGTGCCACATTTTCTTAATCCAGTCTGTCACAGATGGACATTTGGGTTGATTCCAAGTCTTTGCTATTGTGAATAGTGCCGCAATAAACATACGTGTGCATGTGTCTTTATAGCAGCATGATTTATAATCCTTTGGGTATATACCCAGTAGTGGGATGGCTGGGTCATATGGTACATCTAGATCTAGATCCTTGAGGAATCGCCATACTGTTTTCCATAATGGTTGAACTAGTTTACAATCCCACCAACAGTGTAGAAGTGTTCCTATTTCTCCACATCCTCTCCAGCACCAGTTGTTTCCTGACTTTTTAATGATTGCCATTCTAACTGGGGTGAGATGGTATCTCATTGTGGTTTTGATTTGCATTTCTCTGATGGCGAGTGATGATGAGCATTTTTTCATGTGTCTGTTGGCTGTATGAATGTCTTCTTTTGAGAAATGTCTGTTCATATCCTTTGCCCACTTTTGGATGGGGTTGTTTGTTTTTTCTTGTAAATTTGTTTGAGTTCTTTGTAGATTCTGGAAATTAGCCCTTTGTCAGATGAGTAGATTGCAAAAATTTTCTCCCATTCTGTAGGTTGCCTGTTCACTCTGATGGTAGTTTCTTTTGCTGTGCAGAAGCTCTTTAGTTTAATCATATCCCATTTGTCAATTTTGAGCCTCCCTATTTTTAAGCGGTGTTAACTGGCAATATCTTTCCCTATGTAAGACTTGTTTCCTGAGAACATTTTGTAACATCTTTTTTCAAGGTGTGTTATTTGTTTGCTTGTTTGTTTAGTCTTTTTAGTGGACTGGGGTCTGTAATTTTTATTTAATTTTCAGCTATCTGGATATCTCCAGGGTTACCTTGGCAATAAAGGCACTCCTGTTTTTACTCTATATGGTGAATGGCAATCTAAATCTGGGGATAATTTTTTTTTAGTAAAGCTTTTATTATTTTTGAAGTCCTCTCAGTAAAAGAGGGAAAGGCTTTCGCCCATCTGATAAATGTGTTCACCATTATTAATGAACATTAATTTATTTTTTGCTCTTGGCATTATAGTAAGCTTATTTGCCAGTCTTCCCTCTGTGTGTCAACTCTTGCTTATATCCTTTTTTGGTGTGGGTGAACCTGAGTTTGAATTGTTTTTTGCACAGAGTATACATTTTTGTATAACCTTTTGTATAGTCCTTTGCGTAGTAAGATCTATGATGTAATTCTGGATCCACTTAATCATGGTACAATTGTTATAGTGAGTGTTCTAATAAGTTGAATTAATTGTTCTTTTAATCAAAATTTTAGGGATCAGGACCATTTTGTTTTCTTTTGCTGGCTTGTAGTCCAGGAGTTAGGTTTTAGGGCCATTACATTGAAAGCTGTTTTTTTTTTTTTTTATTCATCTTAAAGTTTTGTGGGATATGTCGAACAAAAAGTGGCCAACTCTGTATGTGGAGCCAGGCCATAACAGTGGGAGTTTTTGGTTGGGCAGCTAACTTAGCAGTCTTGTTTATTTTGCTATTTTTATGAAATATTGAACAGTTTGATTTTCAGTGGTTTGGGCAATGTATGGTTACCATTGTTTTAGGTTTTGATACCACATTTAGTAATTAAAGAAATTTTTGTGCACGTTTGTTTTTTCCCCCTGATGTTAACAGCCCTTTATTTTAAAAAGTGGCCCCATATGCATGTATCACAGAGAAGACACATTTTGAACAAGTGTAAATGTTTAATTTTTTATCTTTTTTCTGGTGAAGGACATGGGTGAGGGCTATTAGTTCTGCCTTCTGAGCAGTGTTTTAGCTTTTATAATATCTTGCAAAGTTACCACCACACATCCAGTTTTCTGATTTTTCTGATCCATGCAACTGTTTTTATCTGTGAACATCTCCAGATTTGGTTCTTATGAGGGCACATATGTTAGGTCAGGGTGGCTATAATAGGCTCGTTTAATAATCAATAATCAGTTGTGCCTAGGTTCCTCTGACGGGTTAGGGAGTGGGGCAGTGGGATTTAAAGTGAACACAATCCTTAGTGTCACATTAAGATTATCCAAGAGAATTGCTTGGTATTTTTCCAGCCAGCCTGAAGTAAGCCAATAACCACCTTTTTGTTCTAATAATGATAATACACAATGTAGGGGATGTATGGCTGTGGGCTGTCCCAGGTGAATTTTTAGCTTTTTGTAGTAAGTCACAGGTGGTGGCTACTGCCTTGAGGCATAGTGGCCATTCCTGGGTTATGCTGTCCAAAGTCTTTGAAAAGTGTGGCACAGGACACTTAGCATCTCCTAGATTTTGGGTACATACCCTCAATCCTATTTTTTGTCTTTCATGTACAAACAGATCTAATGGCTTTTTAAAAATATGGCAGTACTAAAGCCAGAGCTGTCAACAGTTTAAAAAAATCATTTGAAAGGCTTTTTGGCATTTGTTAGTCCATACTACAGGCTCATGCTTGGTTTCTTTTAGGGCGCTACATAGGAGTTTTGCCATCAACCTGAAATGAGGAATCCATATACAGCAAAATCCAGCCATTCCTAACAACCCTCTTAATTGCCTTTGGTGGTTGGATGGCTAACACTTACTACTGCCTCCTGGTGGTTCAGGAGCACATTTCTGTCTCCTGTTAGTTTAAATCCTAGACACTTTACTGAGGGCTGAGAAATTCACACTTTTTTGGCTACCTCATAGCCTCTCTCAGTCAGGAAATTTAAAGTAGTTATAGTATTTTTATTTGAGCTGTTTCAGGTTTTACTTGCTATCATTATGTCATCTACATACTGAAGGAGGGCCCTCTTATAACTGGAGTTACCTTAGGTCTATTGCCAGCACTTCTCCAAACAAGATAGGGGAAAGGGGTTTGAACACTTGTGGAAATACAATCTAGTAATATTGGTGTGTATTTTTTGTTTCTGGATTTTATCATTCAAAAACAAAGACCTCTTCAGATTTGAGATGAGGGGAATGTAGAAAAATGTATCTTTCAGGCCTAATACTGTGAACCAACAGAAGTCTTCTAACAAAAATTATCACCAAATACTCAGGTGGGTTTTCATTCGGCCTCTGTCATAATTCTTGAACTTTATTAAAGCTATGCTGTTTTGGGTTCCTTTTCTAAGGCCTGCTAAAATACAATCTCTATAATGCTCTAGACATGCTTGACTCCCGTGGTTTGTATTCCATCTGGGGCCTGTGGTTGGTACAACCTCCACAGCAGCTGCCTGAACCAGATTTCCAGGAGCCTCAACATGTTCCTGGCCCACTTATTTCCAAGGGTTTTCTAGGACTATTCTCTGCCCTTCAGAGGTAAACAAAGTATTTAGCAAATTTTACACACCAGCTCAATTAGAATTATGACTAGCCAAAATGGAGGAGAACAAATTTTGTATTGTTCTTGAGTCATCCCAATAGGTAGTCATGTTATTCCTTCAATTGTGTAAGTCAGAGATAGAGAATGGGGTGTGCACCCATACAAGTCCTCCCTGCTGACCCTGGGCATTGATTCCATCAGTGGGTATTTGCCTTAATGGGAATTGCCCTGTCTGAACCAGAGTGGCTCCCTGATGAAATTGAGTACCCTGTCAGGTGTATGAAGGAGAGCACATTTCTCCTTCCAGCCTGTCTCTATCATTATTATTCCCCAATCCAGCCAGGGTAATAGGGTTCCCATTTCTGCCTGTGCTGGAAGGACCATTGCCCCAGCTCCCACATCTTGGCCCCCATAGGGTGGAGAGAGGAACATTGGGCACATTCATTTGTTGAAGCAGTAAGTAATCGTCCGATTCCTTAGAACCAGGTAAAACCTGTTTTACCCCTCCTACCCTAGAGGCATCTCTTTGAACCATGGTTTTATGTAAATTATGTTTTTTATGAATTGGTTTGCTTTGGTACAAAAGCATACAAGCTTGTATATATAGAATATTATTTCATTAAACTTTGTGTTTACAAAACAACTTTAATAAAAAAAATTGTAACATAATTTAAAGAACCATTTTCTGGGCATCTTTCCTCAGCTCCCAGGGAATGTTGTGGCCAGGTAGTATTGTAATAAAAACTCATTTTTTTCTTTTTTTATGGGCTCAAAATAAAAATGGCCCAATTTTGCAGAAATACACCCCAATGGGCTATAAGGAGGACTAAAACTTGTGTTTTCCATTTTAAATGACAAAACCACAGGTGATAAAACCTTAGTGCCTTGTTCAGTCTCTAAACAGTTGTAAGCAAGTCAAACAGATTTTAAGTAAATAAAAATCAAATGAAGTTTCTCATGGTCTCAATCCCTTCGACTCCCTAGGGAGTCTCTACCCTCAAACTGAATGCTCTGATGAAGCAGAACCAAGTGTCTGAAGGGAAAACACTTTGATGCCGTCATATATGAATTTGCCACTTACCAAAGATGTCTTCCAAGCCAAATGGCTGTTTCTAATGTGCAAAGGTGAAAGCATCATGGGCCAGGGATGGCAGTCAAACACATGGATCTTTCCCTGAGTAGAATGGCTACGGCAGCTGCTGATAGGATCCAAGGGTGGCTGTGGCCAGCGGCCAATGTGCCTTGGGTGAGATGTCCACTCAGGATTTTCATCCCATCTGGGTCACCAGTAAATTGTTAGCAAACTGAACCTGGGCCCACTCAGTCGGTGCAGGGAAGCCAAACATCTATACCATGTTTGGAAGTGAGAGAAAGAAGGGAGTTTATTTGTGGGGCACCAAGCAAGGAGAATTGGCCAGCTCACACTTGAGACCCAACCTCTCTGATGGTTTACAAGTAAGAATTTTTAAAGGCAAGAGTCAATTTTAGGAAATCAGAACTTACAGATAAAATTATAAATCAACACATGGAAGTTATACATTGGTTTGGCCCCCAACGATGGGATATCTTGAAGCAGGAGCTTATAAGTCATAGGTGGATTTAAAGATTTTTTGATTTGCAATTGGTTAAGAAATAAAACTTTATCTAAAACCTTGAGGTCAGTGGAAAGGAATGTTAAGATCTGACCTGTGAGTGTGACTCTCCTTAGCTTTCTTAGGAAGAAATTTAGAACAAAGAACAGCGGTCAGAGTTCAGTCCTCAGTTTCTCCTAATTCTAGGTTTATGTGCCATGGACAGCATTTTCTAGGTTTTTAAAAAGCAACTCAGGGACATATGATAAGATGTTATCTTTGTGTTTTAGAGGAATCCAAACATATTGGGATTGTAACTTTCTTGACTGTTGTTTTAAGCTTTTTTTTTTTTTTTAGATGGAGTTTTGCTCTTTCGCCCAGGCTGGAGTGAAGTGGCACAATCTCGGCTCACTGCAACCTCCATCCCCTGGGTTCAAGCGGTTCTCCTGCGTCAGCCTCCCTAGTAGCTTGGATTGCAGGTGCCCGCCATCAAGCCTGGCTAATTTTTGTAGTTTTAGTAGAGACGGGGTTTCGCCATGTTGGCCAGGGTGGTCTTGAACTCCTGACCTCAGGTGATCCACCTGCCTCAGCCTCCCAAAGTGCTAGGATTACAGGCATGAACCAACGTGCTTGGCTAAGCTATTCCTTTTTTTCTGAGATGGAGTGTTACTCTGTCACCCAGGCTGGAGTGCAGTGGTGCTGTCTCGGCTCACTGCAACCTCTGCCTCCTGGGTTCAAGTGATTCTTCTGCTTCAGCCTCCCAAGTAGCTGGGACTACAGGTGCATGCCACCATGCCCGGCTAATTTTTATATTTTTAGTGGAGATGGGGTTTCAACCATATTGGTCATGCTGGTCTTGAACCTCCTGACCTCGTGATCCACCCCTTAAGCTATTGTTACCTTTTTGTTTACATCATGTTGTTTATCTATTTTCTAAGGACAACTAGGTGCCTGGACTTTCCCTTGAAGGAATTCTAGATTTTCCTTTATTTTTATGCTTGGGGAAGGGGGACAGGTAGGGTCCTAAGCAGAGTTCCTGCTCTGTCTCAGAGGCAAAGAGAATAGTGTGAACAAAGGCCTGGAGTTGAAACCATATGTAGTTTCAGTTTATTTTTAATTATAAAGTGCAAGGGGAAGAGATGGTAAGTGAAGCAAAGATCAGATAATGAGGGCCGTATAATGTGGGCAGACGTATGTCCTGTGGGCTCTAAATAGCAAGCCA
>NW_022320622.1:0-12122 GCF_002776525.5 Piliocolobus tephrosceles
TGGCTTGCTATTTAGAGCCCACAGGACATACGTCTGCCCACATTATATGGCCCTCATTATCTGATCTTTGCTTCACTTACCATCTCTTCCCCTTGCACTTTATAATTAAAAATAAACTGAAACTACATATGGTTTCAACTCCAGGCCTTTGTTCACACTATTCTCTTTGCCTCTGAGACAGAGCAGGAACTCTGCTTAGGACCCTACCTGTCCCCCTTCCCCAAGCATAAAAATAAAGGAAAATCTAGAATTCCTTCAAGGGAAAGTCCAGGCACCTAGTTGTCCTTAGAAAATAGATAAACAACATGATGTAAACAAAAAGGTAACAATAGCTTAAGGGGTGGATCACGAGGTCAGGAGGTTCAAGACCAGCATGACCAATATGGTTGAAACCCCATCTCCACTAAAAATATAAAAATTAGCCGGGCATGGTGGCATGCACCTGTAGTCCCAGCTACTTGGGAGGCTGAAGCAGAAGAATCACTTGAACCCAGGAGGCAGAGGTTGCAGTGAGCCGAGACAGCACCACTGCACTCCAGCCTGGGTGACAGAGTAACACTCCATCTCAGAAAAAAAGGAATAGCTTAGCCAAGCACGTTGGTTCATGCCTGTAATCCTAGCACTTTGGGAGGCTGAGGCAGGTGGATCACCTGAGGTCAGGAGTTCAAGACCACCCTGGCCAACATGGCGAAACCCCGTCTCTACTAAAACTACAAAAATTAGCCAGGCTTGATGGCGGGCACCTGCAATCCAAGCTACTAGGGAGGCTGACGCAGGAGAACCGCTTGAACCCAGGGGATGGAGGTTGCAGTGAGCCGAGATTGTGCCACTTCACTCCAGCCTGGGCGAAAGAGCAAAACTCCATCTAAAAAAAAAAAAAAAAGCTTAAAACAACAGTCAAGAAAGTTACAATCCCAATATGTTTGGATTCCTCTAAAACACAAAGATAACATCTTATCATATGTCCCTGAGTTGCTTTTTAAAAACCTAGAAAATGCTGTCCATGGCACATAAACCTAGAATTAGGAGAAACTGAGGACTGAACTCTGACCGCTGTTCTTTGTTCTAAATTTCTTCCTAAGAAAGCTAAGGAGAGTCACACTCACAGGTCAGATCTTAACATTCCTTTCCACTGACCTCAAGGTTTTAGATAAAGTTTTATTTCTTAACCAATTGCAAATCAAAAAATCTTTAAATCCACCTATGACTTATAAGCTCCTGCTTCAAGATATCCCATCGTTGGGGGCCAAACCAATGTATAACTTCCATGTGTTGATTTATAATTTTATCTGTAAGTTCTGATTTCCTAAAATTGACTCTTGCCTTTAAAAATTCTTACTTGTAAACCATCAGAGAGGTTGGGTCTCAAGTGTGAGCTGGCCAATTCTCCTTGCTTGGTGCCCCACAAATAAACTCCCTTCTTTCTCTCACTTCCAAACATGGTATAGATGTTTGGCTTCCCTGCACCGACTGAGTGGGCCCAGGTTCAGTTTGCTAACAATTTACTGGTGACCCAGATGGGATGAAAATCCTGAGTGGACATCTCACCCAAGGCACATTGGCCGCTGGCCACAGCCACCCTTGGATCCTATCAGCAGCTGCCGTAGCCATTCTACTCAGGGAAAGATCCATGTGTTTGACTGCCATCCCTGGCCCATGATGCTTTCACCTTTGCACATTAGAAACAGCCATTTGGCTTGGAAGACATCTTTGGTAAGTGGCAAATTCATATATGACGGCATCAAAGTGTTTTCCCTTCAGACACTTGGTTCTGCTTCATCAGAGCATTCAGTTTGAGGGTAGAGACTCCCTAGGGAGTCGAAGGGATTGAGACCATGAGAAACTTCATTTGATTTTTATTTACTTAAAATCTGTTTGACTTGCTTACAACTGTTTAGAGACTGAACAAGGCACTAAGGTTTTATCACCTGTGGTTTTGTCATTTAAAATGGAAAACACAAGTTTTAGTCCTCCTTATAGCCCATTGGGGTGTATTTCTGCAAAATTGGGCCATTTTTATTTTGAGCCCATAAAAAAAGAAAAAAATGAGTTTTTATTACAATACTACCTGGCCACAACATTCCCTGGGAGCTGAGGAAAGATGCCCAGAAAATGGTTCTTTAAATTATGTTACAATTTTTTTTATTAAAGTTGTTTTGTAAACACAAAGTTTAATGAAATAATATTCTATATATACAAGCTTGTATGCTTTTGTACCAAAGCAAACCAATTCATAAAAAACATAATTTACATAAAACCATGGTTCAAAGAGATGCCTCTAGGGTAGGAGGGGTAAAACAGGTTTTACCTGGTTCTAAGGAATCGGACGATTACTTACTGCTTCAACAAATGAATGTGCCCAATGTTCCTCTCTCCACCCTATGGGGGCCAAGATGTGGGAGCTGGGGCAATGGTCCTTCCAGCACAGGCAGAAATGGGAACCCTATTACCCTGGCTGGATTGGGGAATAATAATGATAGAGACAGGCTGGAAGGAGAAATGTGCTCTCCTTCATACACCTGACAGGGTACTCAATTTCATCAGGGAGCCACTCTGGTTCAGACAGGGCAATTCCCATTAAGGCAAATACCCACTGATGGAATCAATGCCCAGGGTCAGCAGGGAGGACTTGTATGGGTGCACACCCCATTCTCTATCTCTGACTTACACAATTGAAGGAATAACATGACTACCTATTGGGATGACTCAAGAACAATACAAAATTTGTTCTCCTCCATTTTGGCTAGTCATAATTCTAATTGAGCTGGTGTGTAAAATTTGCTAAATACTTTGTTTACCTCTGAAGGGCAGAGAATAGTCCTAGAAAACCCTTGGAAATAAGTGGGCCAGGAACATGTTGAGGCTCCTGGAAATCTGGTTCAGGCAGCTGCTGTGGAGGTTGTACCAACCACAGGCCCCAGATGGAATACAAACCACGGGAGTCAAGCATGTCTAGAGCATTATAGAGATTGTATTTTAGCAGGCCTTAGAAAAGGAACCCAAAACAGCATAGCTTTAATAAAGTTCAAGAATTATGACAGAGGCCGAATGAAAACCCACCTGAGTATTTGGTGATAATTTTTGTTAGAAGACTTCTGTTGGTTCACAGTATTAGGCCTGAAAGATACATTTTTCTACATTCCCCTCATCTCAAATCTGAAGAGGTCTTTGTTTTTGAATGATAAAATCCAGAAACAAAAAATACACACCAATATTACTAGATTGTATTTCCACAAGTGTTCAAACCCCTTTCCCCTATCTTGTTTGGAGAAGTGCTGGCAATAGACCTAAGGTAACTCCAGTTATAAGAGGGCCCTCCTTCAGTATGTAGATGACATAATGATAGCAAGTAAAACCTGAAACAGCTCAAATAAAAATACTATAACTACTTTAAATTTCCTGACTGAGAGAGGCTATGAGGTAGCCAAAAAAGTGTGAATTTCTCAGCCCTCAGTAAAGTGTCTAGGATTTAAACTAACAGGAGACAGAAATGTGCTCCTGAACCACCAGGAGGCAGTAGTAAGTGTTAGCCATCCAACCACCAAAGGCAATTAAGAGGGTTGTTAGGAATGGCTGGATTTTGCTGTATATGGATTCCTCATTTCAGGTTGATGGCAAAACTCCTATGTAGCGCCCTAAAAGAAACCAAGCATGAGCCTGTAGTATGGACTAACAAATGCCAAAAAGCCTTTCAAATGATTTTTTTAAACTGTTGACAGCTCTGGCTTTAGTACTGCCATATTTTTAAAAAGCCATTAGATCTGTTTGTACATGAAAGACAAAAAATAGGATTGAGGGTATGTACCCAAAATCTAGGAGATGCTAAGTGTCCTGTGCCACACTTTTCAAAGACTTTGGACAGCATAACCCAGGAATGGCCACTATGCCTCAAGGCAGTAGCCACCACCTGTGACTTACTACAAAAAGCTAAAAATTCACCTGGGACAGCCCACAGCCATACATCCCCTACATTGTGTATTATCATTATTAGAACAAAAAGGTGGTTATTGGCTTACTTCAGGCTGGCTGGAAAAATACCAAGCAATTCTCTTGGATAATCTTAATGTGACACTAAGGATTGTGTTCACTTTAAATCCCACTGCCCCACTCCCTAACCCGTCAGAGGAACCTAGGCACAACTGATTATTGATTATTAAACGAGCCTATTATAGCCACCCTGACCTAACATATGTGCCCTCATAAGAACCAAATCTGGAGATGTTCACAGATAAAAACAGTTGCATGGATCAGAAAAATCAGAAAACTGGATGTGTGGTGGTAACTTTGCAAGATATTATAAAAGCTAAAACACTGCTCAGAAGGCAGAACTAATAGCCCTCACCCATGTCCTTCACCAGAAAAAAGATAAAAAATTAAACATTTACACTTGTTCAAAATGTGTCTTCTCTGTGATACATGCATATGGGGCCACTTTTTAAAATAAAGGGCTGTTAACATCAGGGGGAAAAAACAAACGTGCACAAAAATTTCTTTAATTACTAAATGTGGTATCAAAACCTAAAACAATGGTAACCATACATTGCCCAAACCACTGAAAATCAAACTGTTCAATATTTCATAAAAATAGCAAAATAAACAAGACTGCTAAGTTAGCTGCCCAACCAAAAACTCCCACTGTTATGGCCTGGCTCCACATACAGAGTTGGCCACTTTTTGTTCGACATATCCCACAAAACTTTAAGATGAATAAAAAAAAAAAAAAACAGCTTTCAATGTAATGGCCCTAAAACCTAACTCCTGGACTACAAGCCAGCAAAAGAAAACAAAATGGTCCTGATCCCTAAAATTTTGATTAAAAGAACAATTAATTCAACTTATTAGAACACTCACTATAACAATTGTACCATGATTAAGTGGATCCAGAATTACATCATAGATCTTACTACGCAAAGGACTATACAAAAGGTTATACAAAAATGTATACTCTGTGCAAAAAACAATTCAAACTCAGGTTCACCCACACCAAAAAAGGATATAAGCAAGAGTTGACACACAGAGGGAAGACTGGCAAATAAGCTTACTATAATGCCAAGAGCAAAAAATAAATTAATGTTCATTAATAATGGTGAACACATTTATCAGATGGGCGAAAGCCTTTCCCTCTTTTACTGAGAGGACTTCAAAAATAATAAAAGCTTTACTAAAAAAAAATTATCCCCAGATTTAGATTGCCATTCACCATATAGAGTAAAAACAGGAGTGCCTTTATTGCCAAGGTAACCCTGGAGATATCCAGATAGCTGAAAATTAAATAAAAATTACAGACCCCAGTCCACTAAAAAGACTAAACAAACAAGCAAACAAATAACACACCTTGAAAAAAGATGTTACAAAATGTTCTCAGGAAACAAGTCTTACATAGGGAAAGATATTGCCAGTTAACACCGCTTAAAAATAGGGAGGCTCAAAATTGACAAATGGGATATGATTAAACTAAAGAGCTTCTGCACAGCAAAAGAAACTACCATCAGAGTGAACAGGCAACCTACAGAATGGGAGAAAATTTTTGCAATCTACTCATCTGACAAAGGGCTAATTTCCAGAATCTACAAAGAACTCAAACAAATTTACAAGAAAAAACAAACAACCCCATCCAAAAGTGGGCAAAGGATATGAACAGACATTTCTCAAAAGAAGACATTCATACAGCCAACAGACACATGAAAAAATGCTCATCATCACTCGCCATCAGAGAAATGCAAATCAAAACCACAATGAGATACCATCTCACCCCAGTTAGAATGGCAATCATTAAAAAGTCAGGAAACAACTGGTGCTGGAGAGGATGTGGAGAAATAGGAACACTTCTACACTGTTGGTGGGATTGTAAACTAGTTCAACCATTATGGAAAACAGTATGGCGATTCCTCAAGGATCTAGATCTAGATGTACCATATGACCCAGCCATCCCACTACTGGGTATATACCCAAAGGATTATAAATCATGCTGCTATAAAGACACATGCACACGTATGTTTATTGCGGCACTATTCACAATAGCAAAGACTTGGAATCAACCCAAATGTCCATCTGTGACAGACTGGATTAAGAAAATGTGGCACATATACACCATGGAATATTATGCAGCCATAAAAAAGGATGAGTTTGTGTCCTTTGTAGGGACATGGATGCAGCTGGAAACCATCATTCTTAGCAAACTATCACAAGAACAGAAAACCAAACACCGCATGTTCTCACTCATAGGTGGGAACTGAACAATGACATCACTTGGACTCGGGAAGGGGAACATCACACATCGGGGCCTATCATGGGGGGGGAGGGGGGAGGGATTGCATTGGGAGTTATACCTGATATAAATGACGAATTGATGGGTGCTGACGAGTTGATGGGTGCAGCACACCAACATGGCACAAGTATACATATGTAACAAACCTGCACGTTATGCACATGTACCCTAGAACTTAAAGTATAATAATAAAAAAAAAATTAAAAAAAAAAAATAGGGAGGCTCCTAAAAGCAGCCTTCAAGCTCTTATGAAATCTTGTATGAAAGACCCTTCCTATAGTCTGTGCCACTAGGTCAACAGATAAATTATTTAAAAATCAGAGTTAGACACTGTAATTATGTACAGTTTTGGGGTATAACTTTAAATGCCATCCATAAATTTGCCTGTAATAGGATGATACATCCTACTGATGTTCCTCTCCATAAAATAAAGCCAGAAAACTGGTTGCTCCTCAAAACTTGGAGAGACGTGCATTCCAAAGAGCAGCTTAAACCACAGCGGATGAGGCCATATCAGATTTTATTAATAGCACGCTATTTTATTAAATGTTTTAAAAATAAGCTGTAGATTCTTCATTCTCAGATAAAGCCAGTTCCTGATCCAGCTGTGGACCCACAAGACTCAGCCAACCAAATTCTTAAAGACCCAGCTCCTGCTAATTACAGCTATTCCTATGAGCCAGCATCAGGCCTTAAATTAAAAATTCTTTTTAAAATCTATAAATAAAAAATGACTGATTCCTGGCCCTACCTATTTACATATTATATATAGGGACAATGTGTTAATTTTCTGTTTGCTTAGCTACTTATATTTGCTGCTCAAACCTTTTAACCATTAGGCTTGCAAATTTGCAATTAAAAATAAAACTTGTTATTTCTTCTAAACTTATACAGAGTATATTTTATTTTTTCACTAAATTATAGTAATAGTGCAACACGTTTGGTATCTTTATTTTACTAAAAAAATTATAAAAATTTCAATTCATAACAAATAAAATTAAATGTATATTATATATGTGTATATTAGTTACTGTATCATTCTAGTTATTCCTCTAGAAATTGGCCAAGAAGATTTTGGTTTATATCATCACTTCTTTGACCCTTACACTTGCATAAAAATTTAACTCTATAAAGTTTTCCAATCTCTGACCTCTTCAGGAAATTTAACCAATTACTAAATAAGTCATCACAAACTATTTCTGGTTCATGACTATGCTAACCCTTTAATCATGCCTGTAACTAACTTCATGGCTGTTCCTAAGTTTACCATAAGGTAAGATAAAGAGCACCCCCAACCTTGTGACCAATTGGGTAAAGACAACACCCCAAACCGTATGTCTCCAGTTCCCTGCTTCATCCTAACTCCTTTCTAAAAGGGTCTAAAGTTTGCTCTAAACCCTCCAAGCCTGTTAATTTCACCATAATTAACCAAGAGTTTCTTATTTTCTGACCAAACTGAAAAATACTACACAAAAAAGACTAATGTTGTATGCCCCCTGCTTCTTAGAGCTTTCTTAATCAAATTTGCTGGGGGAAAAAATCATATGGTTTTCCTCTGTTTAGTACATTACCGGCTTGAGAAAAAATATTAATAGTCCTTACTTCTATTACTATCATCCCCTAAAGTCCTGCTCAGAAATACCTCCGAACTCTTATCTTGGATCTTGCCAATTCAGCTGCTTTTTACTACCAAACAACGTTCATTGGAGAAGAAAGAAGATACTAAAAATAAGGTGAAAAAATTTTTTTAATTTTTTTAAAAAGAAAATCAATACAAACAACGTTCAAAAATAGACCCACTGGCTATGGATCTTTGATGTAATCCAACCCACAAGGCCCTGACACAAGACTCCAAGTTTAATGTGTACAGTATTTCTGGGGTCCTCTGTACTCCTCCAAAATATCTATTTGTGAAAAGTACCCCAAAAGAAATCCTACTGGACTTATAAATATATTGACAACTCGTATATAGAAAACAAGTTTGCCTGCTAGATTACTCGATTATCCCTCTTTCTATACATGAATTTGCTAAAACCAAACACTGAACTAGCTCCCTAAAATCACTTGATAGAACTAAATGGCCCACAAACTCGTGATGGAGATTCACAAATCTATACTTGTCTGGGTACCAAAAAGGTGGAGCTGGGTATTTCTCTGGGGAGACATTGTTACATTGGTCAAAAGGAGCATCCCATGAACACATAATTAAAAACCTCTCCCTCACTTCAAAAATTCTTACTGGTAAAACTACATTGGCAATAGTTGCCCAGCAGAAAAAAAAAAAGTTAATTCATTGACTCAGGTTGTATTAGATAATAAAATAGTCTTAGATTACATCTTACCTAAACCATATATATATACACACACACACATATATATATATACACACACACACATATAGTTACAAATGCTACATGCTATACTTATATAAATACATCTGCAAACAATAAAAACTAATCTAAAAAATGTTAAAACAAGGCACTTGGTTATAACCAGTCTCCCCAACTGCCCCAAGGATTGGTTTTCTTCCTTATTTTCTTAGATTCCTCATAAAATACAATCCATGTCTTATGGATTACTGAAGTTAGACATATCAATCTTGCTAATTCTGTTTATGCTTTATATTATAACCAAATATATATAATGAAACAGTGACTAAAAGAATATAATAATAACTCCAAATCAAGTTTCCATGCATGAAACTCAAAAATATCTTGAGCTCCTTGCTAGAAACTTTTATTCCTCATATCCTACTCCCCAGTCTTTGCCTCAATTCAACAAGAAGTAGCCAGAGTGCTCTCTATACCCCTCAGGATTGAGAAAATACAAAAGACAGGAGGACTGAGACAGAGCAGCAAACCCTCTAAGGGGCCCATAGGCTTAAAAAATAAAGCAAATAAGTAAATTTTAAAAATAAAGTAAAATCTTGAGTTCCTTCAAGGGGCTTTCCAGGTGCCTAGCTAGCCTTAAAAAGTAAATAAACAGCCTGATATAAACAAAAAGATAATAATAGCTTAAAACAATAATCCAAAATAATACAGCCACAACATATTTGATTCTGTATAAAAATTAAAGATAACATCTTAACATAGGTCCCTGAGTTGTTTATCAAAACCCAAACCCCCTTCAAATGGAAAATGCTGTCTGTCCACTGGCAAATAGGCCTGAGATAAAGGGAAACTGAGGACTGAACTCTGACCGCTGTTTTTTGTTCTAAATTTCTTCCTAAGGAACCTAAGGAGAGTCACGCTCACAGGTCAGACCTTAACATTCCTTTCCACTGACCTCAAGGTTTTAGATAAAGTTTTATTTCCTTAATCAATTGCAAATCAAAGACTCTTTAAATCCATCTACGATCTCTAAGCCCCTCCTTCAAGATATCCCATCTTTTGGGGCCAAACCAATGTATCACCTCCATGTGAGGATTAATAATTTTGCCTGTAACTCCTGCTTTCCTAAAATTTTCCCCTGCCTTTAAAAATCTTTACTTGTAAGCCATCAGAGAGGCTGGGTTTTAAGTGTGAGTTGGCCAATTCTCCTTGCTTGGTGCCCCACAAATAAACTCACTCCTTTCTTTGACTGCACAACATGGTGTAGATGTTTAGTTTCCCTGAGCCAAGCAAGCAAACCCAAGTTCGGTTCAGTAACATGTAGAATGTCTTTCCTTCTTCTTTGCTCTAATATCTCCTAGTTGTCTCTCAATTTTATTCCAATATACCATCAACAAAAAATTATAGAAGTACAACCAGTTGAAGGCGTGAAAGGGAGATGAAGAAAGGGACACAGACATTGGCCCATGAAGGAAAGAAATATACAGGTTTGCAATTAGATGAAGTAATAGGAGCTCAAAGAGGAATTGTTTTGTTTTTATAACACAGGACAAATGAATATTTTTAAAGTTTAGTGGGAAGAGGTCAGGAGAATAGGTGAGGCTATAAATAGAGCAGAGTGGGGGGAGTTGATGGGATGGGGTCTGTGAGGAGGCAGGATGGGATGAGACAGGAAGCACAGGGACGAGCCTCACATGGGTGGGGAAACATCTCTTCCATATGGACTGTAGGCACCAGTGATTAATGGAAGCAGGTACAGGTAGTTTTGCTCTGGAGTGGGAGGATGTTGAGGGAGCTCCTATCTGATGGCCTCTGTTTCTCAATGAGGTAGGAGGAAAGGCTGCCTGATGGAACTGTGAAGGAAGCTGGTGAGGAAAGAGTTCAAGAGAGAATGGAATTCTGAAATGACCACAGAGGAGGATGGGAAGTAAAGGAGAATGGGAAACCAATAGCTGAATTTGTTTCAATTATATAATTTTAAAATTGTTTGCTATCATCATGGATTTTCCTAAACCTAAGCTCTGGTAAGAAAACGTAATGCCACCTCTATGGGATTGAGGCTTAAACCTGTAACATTGCCATAGGCGATCATTAATAAGCAACTGACAGCATTTGGAGTCAATTAACATTTTACTCTAGTGAAATTAACATTTTCTCAGTGAAAGTGAAGGTCATACTCTCAAAGGCCTTTCTTGAGAGCCAGAGACTATAGGCCTTGATAAGTTTATTTCATAAGAGTAATTAATGCTAAGGCAGAAATATAAAGGCATTTAACATTTGGGAGCACTGACTAGAACAGCCAAGTGACACTAAACATGTTCATAAAGGATCTAGCCAATCTGATTTTACTTGATTCAGAGTTGGATAAACTGAAAATGTTAGCAGTTAAGTTTTAACAAGAGATTTGAGATTAAATGTATTTACAATGAAATGCTATTACTAGTTAATGGATTTGCCTTTATGTTAATAAACATGTGATGCCTATGCCTCTTGTGATTGACCTGAAAACAACAACATTACAACTGCATAAATATCCTACTTTGTTTAAAGTATATTATCTTTCAGAAATATTGACTGCTTAAGTGATGATTTAAATAGTTACTGTGCTTACAACTTAATAATATGTTTTTAAAACCTGATTTTAAAATGAGCAAAGGATTTAGATAGACATTTCTCCAAAGAAAATATTGAAATGGCCCATAAGTACATGAAAAGATGCTCAGCATCATTAGTTATCAGGGAAATGCAAATCAAAACCTCCATGAGATACCACTTCATACCCACCAGGATGGCTAGCATCAAAAAGACAGAAAATAACAAGTATTGTCGAGGACATTGAAAAATTGGAAGCTTCATGTATTGTTGGTGAGAATGTTAAATGGTGCCACCACTTTGGAAAATAGTTTGGCAGTTCCTCAAAACATAAACATATGACCTAGCAACTCCACTCTGACATACATACACAAGAGAACTGACAACATAAGTCTAACCAAAAAAACTAGTTGTTTCAATCTGTTTTGTGTTGCTTTACAAAGGAATACCTGAGGTTGAGTAATTTATAAAGAAAAGAGGCTGATTTCACTCACGGTTCTGCAGGCTGTACAAGAAGCATGGTGCCAGCATCTGCTGGGTTTCTGATGAGGGTTTCATGCTGCTTCTACTCATGACAGAAGGCAAAGGTGGCCAGGCACAGTGGCTCATGCCTGTAATCCCAACACTTTGGGAGGCCGAGGCAGGCAGATCACATGAGGTCAGTAGTTCTAGACCAGCCTGGCCAACATGGCAAAACCCTGTCTCTACTAAAAATAGAAAGATAAGAAAGATGGTGGTGTGCATCTATGTAATTCCAGCTACTCAGGAGGTTGAGGCATGAGAATCACTTCAGCCCAAGAGACAGAGGTTGCAGTGAGCTGAGATTGCACCACTGCACTCCTGCCTGGGTGACAGAGCAACAAGATTTCCTAAAAAAAAAAAAAAAAAAACAACAACAACAACAACAAAAAAAAAAAAAAAAAAAAAAAAAA